>NC_135966.1:52897188-53187714 GCF_053455715.1 Rhinoraja longicauda
GCACTTGGTCAGTCAGTTTAAATACAGTCCTTGTTCTCACTCCGTTCCGTCTCTATAGTCACTATGCTACCTATTACGCTATTTCTATCTTCTACAGTTCCTTTAATATTTTGCAATTTTATTTTTTATGTTATCCAATTATTCCAATTCTTGTTCTGCCCGTACAGACCCCCACTCACTTAGGGGGGTATCCACAGATCATCTGATCCTGCCCGTACAGACCCCTAGCTAACCAAAATGGTATCCACAGGACGTCTCGTCCGTTCAGTCCCCTATTCTCTTAGGGCGGTATCCACGAGAGTTTAGTGACGTCACAAAATCTTACTCAACTATTATCCACTTACCCCACTGTGCAGCTTTCTCGAGCAATCCTCCGGGTCTCCTTTTTTTAGAGTAATTTAACGATAGGTTCTGTTGGATCGGAGAGGCCCTGACCCTGTGTCACCAGTGGTCCCCCGTTTTCAACAGGATGTTAGTCCAAATAAAGCGGGAAAACCACCTACCTTTTTGCGGGTGGCCACCCTTTACCTGTTGAACCGGGGAGCCTCTGACGGGCTTGGAAGCGCCTTTAGCTTGTCGTCCGTTATCGAACGGGCCTCTTTCCGATCCTGCCGACTACGCCAATTTTGTCGTGGTTTTCTTCAGCTTTGAAATTAAGACAGGCGACACGGAGAATTCTTTGAGAAGTTAAAAGCCTTTATTTGCAAACAACGGTTGGAACAATCAGGAAGTCAACCGCATGACTGCCCTGACTGTCCACTTAGTACATCGGGCAGTCTATGTTTATAGGATTATTCCAAACCTCATCTTCTTTACATTACCTCATACCCACACTCCTGCTCTATAATAATTCATTTCTTTGCAGCCCTCCTGTCTGGTCTGCCACCATTAAATCCCATTTACTGACTTACCCTTATCTTAATACTCTACAGATGCTTCCTGAATCTGCCTGACCCGCTGAGCTACTCCAGCATCTTTCAAAATATTGTGTCTTCTGCCCAGCAGGAGGGGGGTTGATCAGGATGTGGATGCACACTACAGTCTTATTGTTAGCTATCCTCATTATAAACTTTTTTTAAACCATTTTTCGTTTGTCTTGAACATTAATGTGGAGTAATACTTTCCTCTGTCATTTTAATCCATGCTTCCATGTAACTTTTGCAGAGCGGCTAAATTGGCATTGAATAGTTTTGAGAGATTGGAGCACCATCTTGAGATATCAGGCAAGATTTGTCTGCCCAGCTTGCACCAGTTCAAACATTCACTGCTTTGATGGTTATTTGTTTGAATGGGAAGGTGTGGCTCCAAGCAAACCAGGTATGTTTCAGTAATTTGTTTGTCTTGATTTTTTTAATTGTCAATAGTGTGTGTTAGCTTGTAAGTGGAAGCACTTGCTTTTACCACCAAAGTACCATTTTGGTAGCTCTACTTAACATTTCCTGCACATATGCACTGCATGGCCATTGGTACTCAAGAAGGACTTTGGCTAAAGGTTTGTCTTTGTGCTCTTGGGTAAATGGTGCACAGCCCTTGAATAATGGTGCCATTTTTAAGGAACTGCTGGGGCTGTGTAGGTTTAGTTAGGTTTTACATTCAGCACTGTTTAACTTTTGGTCGAGGGGCTATGGCGTTGAGTAGGAAATTCTGAATGCTTGCATCTGGTTGGCTTGTCTTGCAACAGTTTTCTGATTAGGATGTCAGAAATCTCAGACAGTACTTTCTTGTTTTTACGAGTCTGAAAATAGCCCTTCAGCCCAGCATTGTTTCCAAAATATCCTTGTTCCCTGGTTGGGGCTCTGGTTCTGAAAGTGAGCATTGTGGGTTGTCTGGTAAATACAAGCCTTTTGATTTATCCAAAATGATCACTGGCATCCTTCATAATGTTGGTGCTGCAGTCAGTATTTTGAGGTTGTCATTGCAACTTCGTCAGCCATTTGTGCAGTTTGTCTCAGTGCATATCTTTTATTCTGTAAGCAAATGCTAGTTTTTCTGGTGGTGCATTCCCTGTAGCTTTTAAATTGGATCTTGCCAACAATTTATTTTTGCTGATCTTTAGGCTGAGGTAACCTGATTGAAAAGACTGGTTCTTTCAATGCAAAGTCAAAGCTACGATGACTTGTAAAAACAAGGAACCACGGATGCTAGTTTACAAAAGACACTGCTGGAGTAGCTCAGTGGGTCGAGCAGCATCTCGGGAGAACCTGGATAGATGATGTTTTGGGTTGGCACCCTTCTGACAAGGTAACATTTAATTATGCATCTGAAAATTATTGTACCCTCTTTGTTGTCAAGGTTAACTAAAATGTTGTACTTTGACTCTCTTCTTTGATGTAATGCTGTTATGCGTGCATTTTCTGAATTTGTTTCAGAGGTTTACAGCAACAACTGATTACAATGCAGTAGATTGAGTGCTGGCATTCGGAATGAAAAACAATGAAGCACAGTCAGCAGACCAGGTGGCATCTTGGAGAGACGTGATGCCTTTTCATTGTGACTGGTGAGTTCTGTTTTATCATTTCTGAAAGGATGTCCGTCTGTAATGTTAACTGATTTTTCTACAGAAATAAAAATATGACACAGTGGAAACTTAATTGATCGGGCAGCATCTGTGGAAAGATATGATATTATCGTTTGAAGACTAAAAATTGGGAAGCCAAGTTTTAGGTTGTACAGAGGATGGTGCTGTCAACCTTTTCTATTCCATTTTGACAGGTTTTGACTGGCCTGAGAATGAATTGTGGCCGAGACGTTTTGAGTGCACGTGGCCATTTAATAAGACGTGGCTGATCTGATTGTATGGTTTAACAGCTGATCATTTATGACCAGCAGGATCTTTATTAACTATTGTACAGGATTTCTGACCGGCAAATTACCAAGTAAGTACACTCATGGCATAGGCTATTCCTGGCCGTGATAATCATTCTTGGGAGATTATAAACAGGACTTGGCACGGGCTAAAGTGGCTTCAATTCTCCACAATTGCCTGACTAAAAGACCTGTAACATGCCCATGAGTTGCATTCTGACTGGCACTTCAGTGCAGTATACCAGAAGTGTTGGTGTTGGTCTAGAATTGAATGAACTATTTTCCACCCAGGTAGCAGTGTTTTTCTCTATATTTTTGTCGTATAAGGGTTCTATTGTTCCTGGGCTCTTCTATTTACAAATATTGCTGGCTAAGAGCTGGCATAGGGTGAGCAAGTGCAATGATTGGTCAGGCACTTGGGTCGTGAAATTATTCTCATACATTTCAGTTTTTTATTCCTAACTAAAACAATTTTTAGAAATGGATTCTAGACTGGGATGTTCAGTGTAAATCATGATGACTACCTGACTGAGATAGTTTTATGCATGCCATGATTTACAAAGGGCCTGTACAGAAACAACAAAACCAGCTGAATGAATGAACTGCAGGAGTTTTACTGAGACATTTGGCTTTGATACAGACAATGCTTTCCCAAAGATTTGTACTGCCTTAATGTTCATGGCATAACATTAAGTTTGTTTGCACAGAACATAACTGACACCAACATTGCACTTGTATTGACAATCCAGGAGTCACCATTATTGATGCAATCTTGATGTTGTGAACCTGTTGTGGAGATGCATCGACTTGTTTGGCAGGTGAGCTTTCCATATTTAATGCTGCAACTACTGTGAATGTGGTTGCAGTTACCATGAACAAATTCTTCAGTCTGAAGAAGGGTCTCGACCCGAAACGTTATCCATTCCTTCTCTCCTGAGATGCTGCCTGACCTGCTGAGTTACTCCAGCATTTTGTGAATAAATACCTTCGATTTGTACCAGCATCTGCAGTTATTTTCTTACATGAACAGATCATTAATCATTTTCAATTTCTACACATGTTTACTGTGTTGATTCCAACATATTTATCATTTGTTTTAGGGTTCGAACACATCTGTATGCTTGAGAAATTCAACCGATGTGAAGCTTTCTAAGTCATCCTAAGTAAAAAAGAACTCTGCTATTCAATCTGCAGCACCTGCCAAGATTAATGAAGACAAAGTTCTAACTTAATGCCAGTTGCAAAAAAATATGTATTGGATAGTGTGCAGTATGCTTTTACACGGGTATACATGACTAGAATTATTGAACAATGTATCGATGTTTGTTCAAAATTGGTACTTTCAAATTTGGGTTGAAATCCTGAACAGTGATTGCTCTGTCGTAGAGAAGGGTCTCGACCCACAACATGACCCATTCCTTCTCTCCAGAGATGTAGCCTGACCAGCTGAGTTACTCCATTTTGTGGCTGTGTCATAGTTGTGCAAGAGGGAAATGGGCCCTTTAGCTCACCATGTTCATGTTGACATTTCAGACTACACTTGACAGAATAAACTTTGTTATGAGTGGATTTGTATGTTGAATCTAATTTTGCAGTTTAGGTGACCATTCTGTGGCTAATTGGCAACATTAATTATTTTGAATCTTTGACATGTTGACTGTTCTTACAATATAATCAGTGCATAACTCTCCCAAATCATAAAATGGTTAGAGCACAAAAGGTTTTGGCTTGCAATGTCTCCAGCTTTCTAATAAAATGGTTGGTCTTCTCGCTAGAGTGAGGTGGAGGTAGCCTGAGCATCTTTGTTATAGCTTCACAGACAGCTCAGATGGTGATGGATTTCCGCAGGCGCAGCCAGGTCCCCCCAACACCGGTGAACATCCAGGGAATGGACATCGGGAGGGTGGATTCTTATAAGTACCTGGGTGTTTACTTCAACAATAAATTGGACTGGACCGAAAACACCAATGCGCTATACAAAAAGGGCCAGAGCAGACTTTACCTGCTGAGAAGACTCAGTCCTTTGGAGTGCAGGGGGCACTCCTAAGGACCTTCTACAACACGGTGGTTGCATCAGCCATTTTCTATGGAGTGGTCTGCTGGATCAGCAGCATCTCAGCGGCGGAGGGGAAGAGACTCGACAAGCTGGTCAGAAAGGCCAGCTCTGTCCTGGGTTGCCCCCTCGACTCAGTACAGGCAGTGGGAGAGAGGAAGATGATGGCAAAGCTAACATCTAACATCGCTGCTGGAGAATGACTCCTGTCCCATGCAGGACACTGTCACTGCACTGAGTAGCTCCTTCAGTGACAGACTCCTTCACCCCAAGTGTGTGAAGGAGAGATATAGGAGATCCTTCCCGCTGCTGTGAGACTGCACAACCAGCACTGCTCCCAGCAGACCAGTCAACAGTGACAGTTAAGGAAAACACAGTAAACTGATGACAATTTATCATTGTCTTTACTATTATTTATAATGAATGATCTCTTGCTACTGTAACATTAAATTTCCCCGGTGTGGGGCAAATAAAGGAATATATTATAATAAATTATACGCATTTTGCGATTACAGTGGAAAAAAATCCCTCTTCACCTGTCAGCCACCCTTTATCTCTCCCTATCCACACACGCACAAGACTACAATCAGTTTGGATTGGGGTGGGATAAGTTTTCGATTACATTAACAGCTATTCTGAGACTGCAGTGTGAGTGGAAGATTTATAGGTCAGTTAACCTGCCAGCACACCAATTGGATGTTAGAGGAAGCCAGAACATGGGAAAGTTACAGGAAGGATGTATGAAGTGCAGTTACCTGGGAGAGCAGCAACATCTCTGGAGAACATTGTTGGTTGATGTTTATGGTCAAGGCACTTGTTCAGACAGATGGGGAGGGGGGCAAGAAACCTGAAGGGTAGAGGTGGGACAGTGCAGCAGGTTAGAGGGGGGGGGGTGTTTAGCAGGCTGTTTTAGGCAGTGGAAATAGGCCCTTTGGCCCACTGCATAAATTAAGTGAATCGCAAAATCGATGTCTTGCACTTTCTGTTAGTGAAGTAAATCCCAGCTTCCCATCCTGCATACTGGGGGCAGTTTATTGATGCTAATTAACTACAGCCCTGTGTGCCTGGAATGTGGGAAGGAGCTAGAGCAGCCAGAGAAAATCCATGTGACGAGGAACACACAGACTTTGTACTGACCGCACCTGTGGTCAGGATTAAAGTCAGATCTTTGGTGCTGTAAGGCTGCAACACTTGCTGCTGCACCATTGAACAAAGGCCAGCTTTGTGAGCCATTTTGAGAACTGATATTATTCGCCATTAGCAATTGTACAATAACTTAAGGCCATGAAGTTATTGGTAGTATTCAAGGAAGAGTCGAAAGGTTAATCCGAAGTTGGACAACTGATCTTGTTTCCGCTAGAATGAAGGAAATGATACTTTGTGAAAGGAATCTGATAATTGAGATCTGAAAGTCTGATAATTGCTTCTTAAAAACTTCTTCACAACCAAGCTTAAATTTCTGAAGAATTCCCTGTTGCATTTTGAGGGAGAAACTGAAGAATAATGTTAATTTGTAATCCCTTCAAATTCAGGAGGGTGATCAATTATTTCAGGTCTCTGCTTTCTAGAATGTAGATCCAACCATTTCCCATCTACTACCTACTGACTTATAGACAATAGGAGCAGCAGTGTGCCATTCGGCCCTTTGAGCCAGCACCACCATTCAATGTGATCATGGCTGATCATTCTCAATCGGTACCCCGTTCCTGCCTTCTCCCCATACCCCCTGACTCCGCTATCCTTAAGAGCACTATCTCGCTCTCTCTTGAATGCATTCAGAGACTTCCACAGATTCTGAGGCAGAGAATTCCACAGATTCACAACTCTGACTGAAAAAGTTTTCCCTCATCTCCGTTCTAAATGGCCTACCCCTTATTCTTAAACTGTGGCCCCTGGTTCTGGACTCTCCCAACGTGTCCAAGACCTTAATAATCTTATACGTTTCGATAAGATCCCCTCTCATCCTTCTAAATTCCGGTGTATATAAGCCTAGTCGCTCCAGTCTTTCAACATATGACAGTCCCGCCATTCCGGGAATTAATCTAGTAAACCTACGCTGCACGCCCTCAATAGCAAGAATATCTTTCCTCAAATTTGGAGACCAAAACTGCACACAGTACTCCAGGTGCGGACTTGTTGCATTTGTTCTCGTCTTTATCAGTTTCTCTGATTCCTTTCACAAAGTATAGGTATGTACATCAGAAGTGTCAGTGTTGCAGTTGAACAAAGGGGACTATGAAGGCATGAGAGGAGTTGGCTAAGGTTGAATGGAAAAGGATCCTAGCAGGAATGACGGTGGAACAGTAAAGGCAGGAATTTATGAACATAATCCAGAAGATGCAGGATCATTTCATTCCAAAGAGGAAATATTCTAAGGGGAGTAAGAGGCAACCGTGGCTGACAAGGGTAGTTAGGGATGGAATAAAACTAAAAGAAAAGATGTATAACATGGCAAAGAGTAGCGGGAAGCCAGAGGATTAGGAAACTTTCAAATGGCAACAAGTTAGCAATACAGGCTGAAAAGATGTACGAGGGTAAGCTGGCCAAGAATATAAAAGACAGTAAAAGTGTTCGGTATGTTAAGAGAAAAAGATTAGTAAAGACAAACGTGGGTCCCTTGAAGGCAGAAATGGGAGAAATTATTATGGGTAACAAGGGAAATGGCAGAAGAGTTGAACAGATACTACGGATCTGTGTTCACTAAGGAAGATAAACAAACTCCCAGATGTACTAGAGCAGGGGCCTCCAAACCTTTCAGCATGAGGGCCACATTATATATTTGGCACATTTTTGTGGGCCATAGGAAAAAATAATGTGTGAGTTTTATAAATATAATTAACTCAAAAAAGATTAGACCATATTATGTTCGATTAGATTAGACAGTAGACAATAGGTGCAGGAGTAGGCCATTCGGCCCTTTGAGCCAGCACCACCATTCAATTTGACCATGGCTGATCATTCTCAATCTGTACCCCGTTCCTGCCTTCTCCCCATACCCCCTGACTCCGCTATCCTTAAGAGCTCTACCTAGCTCTCTCTTGAATGCATTCAGAAACTTGGCCTCCACTGCCTTCTGAGACAGTGAATTCCACAGATTTACAACTTTCTGAAAAAGTTTTTCCTCATCTCCGTTCTAAATGGCCTACCCCTTATTCTTAAACTGGCCCCTTGTTCTGCACTCCCCCAACATTGGGAACATGTTTCCTGCCTCTAACGTGTCCAACCCCTTAATAATCTTATATGTTTCGATAAGATCCCCTCTCCTTCTAAATTCCAGTGTATACAAGCCTAGCCGCTCCAGTCTTTCAACATATGACAGTCCCGCCATTCCAGGAATTAACCTAGTAAACCTAAACCTAATAGCCCTCAATAGCAAGAATATCCTTCCTCAAATTTGGAGACCAAAACTGCACACAGTACTCCAGGTGTGGTCTCACTAGGGCTCTATACAACTGCAGAAGGACCTCTTTGCTCCTATACTCAACTCCTTTTGTTATGAAGGCCAACATTCCATTGGCTTTCTTCACTGCCTGCTGTACCTGCATGTTTCCTTTCAGTGACTGATGCACTAGGACACCCAGATCTCGTTGTACGTCCTCTTTTACTAACTTGACACCATTCAGATAATAAACTGACTTCTTATTCTGCCCACCAAAGTGGATAGCCTCACACTTATCCACATTAAACTGCATCTGCCATGCAGTGAAATGAAAGATTACCCACAGTCCAACAATAAGAGCAATAAAAATAAGCAATAACAATAAGCAATTACACACACAATCATAAACCAACACCAAACAAAAAGAAACATCCATCACAGTGAGTCTCCTCCAGTCACCTCCTCACTGTGATGGAAGGCCAGAATGTCTTTTCCCTTCCCCTGCCGTCTTCTCCCGCTGTCAGGCTGTTGAAGTTGCCACGTCGGTGCTCCCGACATTGAAGCCCCCGCCGGGCAGAGAATATCCCGCAGCCTATTTCAGGCTGCGCCGGACGGTGAAAGGTCCGCGGCGGGCCGACCCAAGCCCCGCGATTCAAGGCGGGCGAAGACGCCGCTGCCAGAGCTCCTGGTGTCAGCCCCCACCCAGAGGCCTGTGAGCTTACGATATCCACGCGACCCGCGGCCAATGTAGCCTCCGGAGACGAGTCGCAGCCGCTCCCGCAGTGCCACCACAGCCTCCGAAGGCAGCCAGCTCCTCCGGTCCCCGGGCTCTGCGAACCAGAGCCCAGGTGGTCCCAGGTGGAGGGTGCCAGCTCCAGGTGCATGGCCAATGGTAGGCCGCAGCGGGAACAGAGACACCACCCAGAAAAATGGTCGGGTCTCCATTCGGAAGAGACAATTTGACAGTTTCACCCCCCCCCCCCACAAAACACTACATCACATCTAAACACTACAATTAAGACAAAAAACACAAAAGACAAACGGACTGCAGGCAAGCCTGCTAGGGCAGAGCAGTTTTGGAAGTTTTGAGAGGACAATAGGCCATTCGGCCCTTCGAGCCAGCACCACCATTCAATGTGATCATGGCTGATCATTTTCAATCAGTACCCCGTTCCTGCCTTCTCCCCATACCCCCTGACTCCGCTATCCTTAACAGCTCTATCTAACTCTCTTGAATGCATTCAGAGAATTTTTCCTCCACTGCCTTCTGAGGCAGAGAATTCCACAGATTTACAACTCTGACTGAAAAAGTTTTTCCTCATCTCTGTTCTAAATGGCCTACCCCTTATCCCCCCTGGTTCTGGACTCCCCCAATATTGGGAACATGTTTCCTGCCTCTAATGTGTCCAACCCCTTAATAATCTTATGTTTCGCTGCGATCTCTCGCCTTGTCCCAGCTCTGGGTCAGTGGCGATCCGCTCTCCGGCGCACCTTCTGCCTCCAGTCCCCACTGTCTAAGAGCTTGCTGCAGGCCGGATAAAATCTCGTGGTGGGCCAGATGTGGCCCGCGGGCCATAGTTTGGAGATCCCAGTATTACAGGATGGAGGATCTAGGGAGACAGGAACTGAAAGGAATTTGCATTAGGCGAGAAATAGTATGGGTAGACTGATGGGACTGAAGGTTGATAAATCCCCAGTGCCTGATGGTCTATATCCCAGGGTACTCATGGAGGTGGCTCAAGAATACGTGGACGCATTGATGATCATTTTCCAATGTTCAATAGATTAAGGATCAGTTCCTGTGGGTTGGAGGATAGCTATCCCACTTTTCAAGAAAGGAGCGAGAGATAAAACAGGGAATTACAGACCAGTTAGCCTGACATCCGTGGTGGGAAAGGTGCTGGAGTCAATTATTAAAGAGGTAATAATGGCGCATTTGGATAGCAGTAAAAAGATAAGTCCAAGTCAGCATGGATTTATGAATGGGAAATCCTGCTTGAAATTTCTGGAATTTTTTGAGCATGTGACATTGAGCATTTGAGTAAAATGAATGAAGGGGAGCCAGTGGATGTAGTGTATCTAGACTTTCAGAAAGCATTTGATAAGGTCCCAAACGGCAGGTTGGTGAGCAAAATTAGAGCACATGGTAATGGGGGTAGGGTATTGACATGGATAGAGAATGAGTTGGCAGACAGGAAGCAAATAGTAGGAATAAATGGGTCCTTTTCAGGCAGTGGCGAGTGGAATGCCGCAAGGCTCGGTGTTGGGGCCGCAATTGTTTGCCATATATATTAACGATTTGGATGATGGAATTAGAAGCAACACTAGCAAGTTTGCAGATACACAAATCTGGGTGGTAGTGTAAACTGTGAAGAGGAAGTTAGGAGGTTGCAGGGTGACTTGGACAGGTTGAGTGAGTGGGCAGATGCAGTATAATAATGTAGACAAATGTGAGGTTATCCACTTTGGCATCAAAAACAAAGAGGCAGATTATTATTTTAATGGTGTCAGATTAGGTAAAGGGTAAGTGCAACGAGACCTAGGTGTCCTTGTACATCAGTCACTGAAAGTAAACGTGCAGGTACAGCAGGCAGTGAAGAAAGCTAATGGCATGTTGGTCTTCATAACGAGAGGATTTGAGTATGGGAGCAAAGAGGTCCTTCTGCAGCTGCATAGGGCCCTGGTGAGACCACATCTGGAGTATTGTATGCAATTTTAGAAGGATGAGAGGGGATCTTATAGAGACGTATAAAATTATAAAAGGACTGGGCAAGCTAGATGCAGGAAAAATGTTCCCAATGTTGGGGGAGTCCAGAACCAGGAGCCACAGTCTAAGAATAAAGGGGAGGCCATTTAAAACTGAGGTGAGAAGAAACTTTCTCACCCAGAGAGTTGTGAATTTGTGGAATTCTCTGCCACAGAAGGCAGTGGAGGCCAATTCACTGGATGAATTTAATAGAGCTCTAGGGGCTAGTGGAATCAAGGGATATGGGGAGAAGGCAGGCACAGGTTACTGATTGTGGATGATCAGCCATGATCACAATGAATGGCGGTGCTGGCTCGAAGTGCCTAATGGCCTCCTCTTGCACCTATTTTCCATGTTTCTACAGTGCCCTCCATAATGTTTGGGACAACGACCCATCATTTATTTACCTCTGTTCTCTACAATTTGAAATTTGTAATAGAAAAAATCACATGTGGTTAAAGTGCACATTGTCTGGTTTTAATAAAGGCCATTTTTATACATTTTAGACAATAGATAATAGACAATAGACAATAGGTGCAGGAGTAGGCCATTCGGCCCTTCGAGCCAGCACCACCATTCAATGCGATCATGGCCGATCATTCTCAATTCCTGCCTTCTCCCCATACCCCCTGCCTCCGCTATCCTTAAGAGCTCTATCTAGCTCTCTCTTGAAAGCATCCAGAGAATTGGCCTCCACTGCCTTCTGAAGCAGAGAATTCCACAGATTTAGAACTCTCTGACTGAAAAAGTTTTTCCTCATCTCCTTTCTAAATGGCCTGCCCCTGTTTCTTAAACTGTGGCCTCTGGTTCTGGACTCCCCCAACATTGGGAACATGTTTCCTGCCTCTAACTTGTCCAATCCCTTAATAATCTTATATGTTTCAATAAGATACCTTCTCATCCTTCTAAATTCCGGTGTATACAAGCCCAGTCGCTCCAGTCTTTCAACATACGACAGTCCCGCCATTTTGGTTTCACCATGTAGAAATAACAGCAGTGTTTATACATAGTCCCCTCATTTCAGGGCACATAATGTTTGGGAAACAGCAATGTCATGTAAATGAAAGTAGTCATGTTTAATATTTTGTTGCATATCCTTTGCATGCAATGACTGCTTGAATTCTGCGATTCATGGACATCACCAGTTGCTGGGTGTCCTCTCTGGTGATGCTCTGCCAGACCTGTATTGCAGCCATCTTTAGCTTATGCTTGTTTTGGGGGCTAGTCCCTTTCAGTTTTCTCTTCAGCATATAAAAGGCATGCTCAATTGGGTTCAAATCAAGTGATTGACTTGGCCACTCAAGAATTGTCCATTTTTTAGCTTTGAAAAACTCCTTTGTTGCTTTAGCAGTATGTTTGGGATCATTGTCTTGCTGTAGAATGAACCGCAGGCCAATTAGTTTTGAGGCATTTGTTTGAACTTGAGCAGATAGGATGTGGCTATATCAGAATTCATTATGCTACTGCCATCAGCAGTTGTATCTTCAATGAAGATAAGTGAGCCAGTACCTTCAGCAGCCATACATGCCCAGGCCATAACACCCCCACCACCGTGTTTCACAGATGAGATGGTATGCTTTGGATCTTAGGCAATTCCTTCTCTCCTCCATAATTTGTTCTTGCCATCACTGATAAGTTCATCTTCATCTCATCTGTCCACAAGACCTTTTTCCAGAAATGTGGTTGACCTTTTTAGTACTTCTTGGGAAATTGTAACATGGCCATCCTATTTTTCCAGCTAACCAGTGGTTTGCATCTTGCAGTGTGCCCTCTATTTCTGTTCATGAAGTCTTCTGTGGACATTGGTCATTGACAAATCCACACCTGACTCCTGAAGAGTGTTTCTGATCTATCGGACAGGTGTTTGGGGATTTTTCTTTATTATAGAGAGAATTCTTCTGTCATCATCTGTGGAGGTCTTCCTTGGCCTGCCAGTCCCGTTGCGATTAGTAAGCTCACCAGTGCTCTCTTCTTAATGATGTTCCAAACAGTTGGTTTTGGTAAGCCTAAGGTTTGGCTGATGTCTCTAACAGTTTTATTCTTGTTTCTCAGTCTCATAATGGCTTCTTTGACTTTCATTGGCACAACTTTGTTCCTCATGTTGATAAATAGCAATAAAAGTTTCCAAAGGTGATGGAAAGATTGGAGGAAAGACTAGGTGCTGAGAGCTCTCTTATACCTGCATTAAGGAGGCATTTAAACACACCTGAGCAATTACAAACACCTGTGAAGCCATGTGTCCCAAACATTATGGTGCCCTGAAATGGGGGACTGTATAAACACAGCTGGAATTTCTACATGGTGAAACCAAAATGTATAAAGATAGCCTTTAATAAAATCTGACAATGTGCACTTTAACCACCTGTGATTTTTTCTATTACAAATCTCAAAATTGGTGAGTACAGAGGCAAATAAATAAATGATGGATCTTTGTCCCAAACATTATGGAAGGCACAGTACACCTATGCCTACTTTGTCATTGGCTATATGGATCAGTCTTTGGTCCAAGTGAATTCTGGCCACAACACTCCACAACACTGATTTTATTGATGCTGGCCCTGCACCTGTGCAGAACCTGAGCTAATAACTTTCATGCCCTAATTCTCTCGCATCATCTTTGACACCCCCCCCCCCCCCCTGATCTCAGGGACAGAATATCCACTGATACTACAAATGCACCACCTCCCACTCTGGAGTAACTCAGAGGGTCAGGCAGCATCTCTGGAGGACATGGACAGATGACATTTAGGGCAGGACCCTTCAGACTAAACCTGAAAAGTTGACTGACCGGCTGATGTTTTTTAAATATACATATAAACCAGTATCTGCTCCTGTCTTGAGATAAGGCTTTTCGCTTCATGACATCGGAAATCTATCTGCAAATGCAGCAATCCCTGCCCTTTGGTGTGGTTGACCTCGTCCTCACCTGTATCTTCTGTCCTCACACTTCCCACTGATAAAACGAGTAGACTTCCCTCAGTTCTTACCTTTCACCCCAACAGCCTCTGCAGTCAGTACATAATTCTTTACCCACCATCTGTCATTTTCTGCATTCTGCAAGGACCATTCTGGTTCACTTATTTATTTATTTATTTTTTCATATTTCAGATACAGCGCGGAAACAGGCCTTTTCGGCCCACCAAGTCCGCACCGCCCAGCGGTCCCCGCTCATTAACACTATCCTACACACACAAGGGACAATGTTTACATTTACCCAGTCAATTAACCTACATACCTGTACGTCTTTGGAGTGTGGGAGGAAACCGAAGATCTCGGAGAAAACCCACGCAGGTCACGGGGAGAACGTACAAACTCCTTACAGTACAGCACCCGTAGTCAGGATCGAACCTGAGTCTCCGGCACTGCATTCGCTGTAAAGCAGCAACTCTACCGTTGCGCCACCGTGCCGCCCTATCCTTCCCTACTCATCCACCCCCCTCCTTGGACACTTGGCCCTCCATGTAGGGAGCTAAACTGCCTACATCTGGCAAGTGAGACCGATTCACTTGCACCTCCAATGGCAGTTCATGCTGCCAAAGTGCTCTTATCCACATCGTGAGACCAAATGCAGAGTTGCTGTGCAGCTGCACTCTGTGCACTATGGCCATCTCCTGATTTCAACCCATTTTAATCCCATTCCCACACTTACCTGTCTGCCCTTGGCCTCCATTGACCAAAGCAGACCAGTGGAACAGCACCTCAAGTTCTGCCTGGGCAATCTATATAGTTAACTCCATCCACTGTCCCCCTCCCAAACCTATCTTGTCATCTCACTGGCACCCTTCTTCCCATGTATGGTGCGATCTGCACCAGACAAATTGCAAAAAGCTTTTCACTGAATCTCGGGACACATGGCAATCGGCCAATAAACATTAAATGCTGTACATTTGTTGCAGGTGAATGAAAGGCGTGCACCTTAATAATAAAGTACAGCTTCTGGAGTGTACTCAAGATCAGCAACTTGGAATTGGGAGAATGGAGAGGTGTTAAACATTAATTATTACAATGATATTGAAAAGGAAATCTGTATTTAAGACTTTTAACTTGCATAAATAAACAAGCAATGCAGCCAGTTTGAATTGTGATACACCACAAGTATAGCCCAGAAGGTGGCACCATGGGACAAGGAATGGTACAGAGGGAGCAACGAAAGTTAGAAATGCAGCAGTCAATGAAGATCCCATAGTGTATAAGGAAGACATGATTTGTGTAAGGGAGGAAAGAATATCCATTGTAGATAGGAGTTGAGGAGGTGGGGAGAGACATTTACATCATGATGCGTATCTTACCAATTAATTGGGAGGTCAGGAAAGTAAATACTCCAGATAGACCCTTTCAGGACTGTTAAATGAGTTAGTGATCTCAAGATTATTCCCATTACCACTAAGAAATGAGAATGAGCAATATTTTCCCAACTTCACTGAAGTAGCAGTACTGACTCCGAGTGGGCTGGCAGCTCAACATTTCAGTGTTTTGATGTTTCAGACATAAAATGGAGGGAAAAGAGGTGAAGTTGCTTTACTCATCATGGAGAATCATGTCACAGTGGCACTCATATTGAGATGACGTGCTAAAAGTTTAACCACTGAGCCACTCTGGGTAGAGCTCAAAAATAGTGAGGGTGTAATCCCTCTAATGGGATGATACTGTAAACCTCACAATAGCCAGAGGGAGATAGAGGAACAGATATGTAGATTGGGTACAGAAAAATGTAAAATCAACATGATTATCATTAACATCCCCAATATTGAATCGGAATCAGAATCAGAATAGCCTTTATTGTTGTCCAAAAAAACAAGTCTTTTGAACAAAATTCCATTATCCACAGTCCAACAATAAGAGCAATAAAAATAAGCAATTACACACACAACACAAAACAAAAAAAGAAACATCCATTACAGTGAGTCTCCTCCAGTCCCCTCCTCACTGTGATGGAAGGCCAGAATGTATTTTCTCTTCCCTGCCGTCTTCTCCCGCGGTCAGGCTGTTGAAGTTGCCACGTTCCAGGCCGCGCCAGATGGTGAAAGGTCCGCAGTGGGCCGACCCAAGCCCCGCGATTCGGGGCGGGCGAAGACGCTGACGCTGCACGTCGGGGCGGTCTTGGCTCCCGACATTGAAGCCCCCGCCGAGCAGAGAAAAACCTCCCCAATATTGACTGGGGCCTTTCAGGTGCAAACGGCTTAGGCCGTTTTTCAGGTGTATCCAAAAAGGTTTATTGAAACAGTATGTTGATAGTCTAATTCAAGGAGGGACCATATTTGGAAACACGCCTGACCAAGTGACTGGTAGACTTGGTAGATGCTGGTTTACAAAATAAGACACAAAGTGCAGTAACTTCTGAGAAGGGTTTTGATCCAAAATGTCACTTATCCATGTTCTCCAGAGATGTTGCCTGATCTGTTGAGTTACTCCAGCAAATTGGGTCTTTTTTCTGACCTAGTGACTGGCATTTCACTGGACAAGCATTCAGTGAACAATGATCACAACTCCATTAGTTTGAAGAAAGGTCTCGTCCCGAAACTTCATCCATTCCTTCTCTCCACAGATACTGCCTGTCCTGCTGAGTTACTCCAGCATCTTCGGTTTAAACCAGCATCTGCAGTTCCTTCCTACACCCTTAGTTTTAAGATAGTCAAGAATAAGGATAAATATGTATCTTGGAGAAAATAATTAAATTGGGGGTAAAGCAGATGACAACATTATTAGCCAGTAGTTGGGGAGAATACATTGGGATCAGAGGCTATTGGGATAAGTCCACATCAGACATGTGAGAGTAATTTAAAGGCCAGCTAATCAAAGTTCAGGGCCGGTATATTCCCATAAAGAGAAGGGATACACGGTTAACAAGATAAGGGAACTTTGCATGACCAGAGAAGTTGTAAATTTGGTCAAAAAGCAACAAAAAAACATATGATGTTTAGGAAGATGAAATTAGCAGGGCCTTTGAGGAATATACAGCAAGCAGGAAGGAACGCAGGCAGGCTATTAGAAGGGCAAAAGGGATCATAAAATGTTATTGTCAGGTCTGATTAAAGAAAATCCCAATGCTTTTTAAACCTGCATTAAAACAAGACACCAACGAGGCAGAAGGTAGGATAATTCAAGGATAAAGGAGGGAATTTATGCTTGGAGTTGAGGGAAGTAGACAATGCACTAAATGAATACTTTGCATCTGTATTCACGTAGGAGAAGAATATAGAGCACAGTGAGATCATTGGGAGGTATATTAATATACTCAGGCAGTTTGAGATCAAGGAGTTGGCGAGTCTTTGGAAAAGCATTAAGGTGGATAAAACCCCACAGCCTGAGATGATCTTTCCCAGGTTATCGAGAAAGGCAAGGGAGGAGATTGCAGGGGGCTTGACAAAGATCTTAATATCCTCACTAGTCTCAGGCAAGGTCCCGGAAGACTGGAGAGTAGCCTATTTTGTTTATTTAAGTATAGACAATTCAAGAATCTATAGGCTGAGGACCCACCTGTCAGTGGCAGGGAAGCCATTAGATGGAGAAACATAGACAATAGGTGCCAGAGTAGGCCATTCGGCCCTTTGAGCCTTTCCATATGGTCATGGCTGATTATCCAAAATCAGTACCCCGTTCCTGCTTTTTCCCCTTATCCCTTGATTTTGTTAGCCCTAAGAGCTAAATCTAACTCTCTCTTGAAAAAACATCCAGTGAATTGGCCTCCACTGCCTTCTGTGCAGAGAATTCCACAGATTCACAACTCTCTGGGTGAAAATGTTTTTCCTCATCTCAGTCCTAAATGGCCTACTCCTTATTCTTAAACTGTGACCGCTGGTTCTGGACTCTAGAAAGGAAGATTCTTTGGGACAGGATTTACTCACATTTGGAAGAGAATGAGCCAATTGGTGATGTTTTTGCCTACAACAGGTCATGTCTTCCTAACTTGACAGAGATTTGAGGAGGTGATACAGCTGATTGAAGGGTAGCACAATGGATGTTGACTATAGTTTTTAGTAAGACATTTGATAAAGTTCCCCCATGGTATGCTATTCAAGAAGGTGAAGATGCATGGGATCCACAGTGACTTGGATTCAAAGCATGCGAACCCATGGAAGTTAGAGGGCGGTTGTACAAGAGTGCCATTTTGGCTGGATGTCGGTGATCAGTGGAGTTCTGCAGGAATTTGCTGTTTGTGATTATATATAAAGAACTTGGACGTAAATGTAGATGGGTTGGTTAGTAAGTTTGCAAATGACACCAATGTTGGTGGAACTGCAGACAGTGACGAAGGCTGTCAATGGACAAGACAAAGATAATTTACAGATGTGGGCGGAGAAAGACCAGATGGAGCTTGATACAAGTGCAAGTGTGAGATGTTGAACTTTGGGAGTTTGGAAGTATACAATTAACGGCAAGGCCTTTAACACCAATGATGTACAGAGGGATCTTGTGGTCTATGTTTATAAGGAAAGGTTGCACAAACTAGGATTGTTTTTTTCGGGAGCGTCGGAGGTTGATGGGAGACATGTTGGAAAAATAATAAATGATGAGAAGCATAGACAGGATAGATAGTCAAAACCATTTTCCCAGGGTGAAAATGTCAAAGACTAAAGGACTTGGCATTGTGGCATTAAGGGCAAAGTTACTGTGGTGTTTAAGAGGCTTTAACACAAGGAATTGAGGGATATGGCAGAGAAGATTAGTTGAAGTCGGAATCATGATCAGCTCAGACACGGACCATAGAGCCAATTACTGTGCTACACTAATCAACGTTCTCTGTCTCCTTGGATTTCTCCACTTTATATACCTGATTCATTTAAATCCCTTCTTGGAGGTCTCAACTTGTACTTTATATACCTTTTGAATGGAAAGTCAGCGTAATGATGTCACGTGACAATAATAAATCAACACCAATATCTCATGATTTTTGTACTGCTGACTTTAATCTTACCTAGCTTTGGTCAATTCACATAGTTATTTTTTATTAAGTACTAATATATTAGCAATAGCTAGAACTACTGAATTTGAATTCTCTAAATTTGGAAAGTGCAGTGAATAACTTGCCAAACTACTTTTGTTTGTACAATGCCCAATGTTATTAACACTCTCCTGTTATTAAACGTGACTAATCTAGACTTTTTTTAAATAAACTTCTCTTTAAATTAAAGTAGTAGCCAGGACATTTATTTCAATTTCAATTTCAATGATTTTATGGGATTTTATGGGGATTTCATTTTGTATTTCATCTTTTCCAGATACTGTTAGCAAAGAACCTCTCAATAAATTGGTGCTTTTCACAATCTCTTTCCAAGCTGAGGACCATTGCTGCTGTACTGAGCAGCAAATGCTGAATGAATCCTGCACTTCAGGTAGCATTCATGTCGCCATCAGGGAATTGAAGAATTTGATGTCTTTCTTGAGTTTGGAGGAATTGCAGCAAAAACCACAACCCCACCTGAGACTTTCTGACTCAGCACAACCTTTTATTGTATAATTCCTCAGCTCCAGAAATTTAACCTTGGTTGTGGCCAAATGTTTAGAAACAATAATCAGAGTTCAATTATTCCTGATGGATATAACCTTTTCCTTCAAGCTACACTCTACACTGCATCATTTCTAATCCAAATCTCAAATTGGCTTTCTTGGCTCTTTTCCAGATCATCTGTTGGTAAATAGATTGACAAGCTTTTAAAGATAGTGTTCAAACTGCACATGATATTTCAAGCATGTTTTAGCTTTTGATCTATGCAAGGCACAATCAAATTAATTAACCATACTTTAGTGCAGCAATCTTAAGTTATTCTTCCAAAATCATGGAAATAAACCAAGTAATGTTCAGTGACAAACCTTGAAAAGATATGAGCTGTTAATACAAGAGGTGGCCACAGACCGAGGGATTAGATGGATCGAGAAGATTACCACATTTCTGGGGTGGAATGACAGTTATTATGGATGCCATACATCTTCCCAACACCTGGGTTTGATTCTCAGCTTAGATGCTGTCTCTGTAGAAATGTTGCACGTTCTACCTGTGATTGGACAGTGTAGTTGTCTCCTGACTTCTTCCACCAAAAGTGCAAAAGACTCTCGTCCCTCAAATTTCATCCATCCATCTTAAATTGATAGCTGGTTAGTGTTGAAAAGTGACCTATAGTTATAGATTAGAAACATAGGAAATAGGCGCAGAAAAAAACAAAATTTGAAAGAATTTGGACAGCTACGATGAGAAAGGTTTAGAGAATGAAGCAGGATGAAGGGGAGCCAGTGGATTTAGTGCATCTAGACTTTCAGAAAGCCTTTAATAAGGTCCCACATGGGAGGTTGGAGAGCAAAATTAGAGCACATGGTATTGGGGTTAGGGTATTGACATGGATAGAAAATTGGTTGGCAGACAGGAAGCAAAGAGTAGGAGTAAACGGGTCCTTTTCAGAATGGCAGGCAGTGGCGAGTGGAGTGCGGCAAGGCTCGGTGTTGGGGCCGCAACTGTTTATAATATATATTAATGATTTGGATGATGGAATTAGAAGTAACACTCGCAAGTTTGTGGATGACACAAAGCTGGGTGGCAGTGTGAACTGCGAAGAGGATGTTAGGAGGTTGCAGGGTGACCTGGATAGGTTGAGTGAGTGGGCAGATGCGTGGCAGATGCAGTATAATGTAGATCAGTATTTCTCAACCTTTTTACACTTGTGGAAGCCTTGAAATAATTTTCATGTCTCAGGGAACCCCTACATAAAAATTCGTCACGTACAGCTCCTGTCCACTGACCACTGAAGGCCATTTCATACTGACGCCGTATAGACATCACTAAATATATTCCCTATGATTATTTTACTTTTAAATTACATAACAGGTTGAAGACTTTATTATAATACCCAAGTGTTTTCCAAGAATATGCCGTACGTGTATAATAAAATTATGAATATGAAATTAAACACAGAAATGACTCAAAAATTCATTTGCATATGATTAGCAAGGATGTGCATTTCTGCTCTACATTGGTTCCAGTCCTGGGGAAAACAAATCCACATATGACCACTAATGCAGTAATTTAGAGTATAATGTCATTTTGCTTATTGAAGTACATAAAGTACTTGTTGAAGTAAATTCGCACATAAATTGATGATCAACCCAAAAAGGTGGCAATTGGCTTTTCTGCTGTGTTTTATATTTTAACCACGTCTTAATTAATTAATATAGTGTAGCGAGTCCAAATCGAGCGATGTTATCAAAAGACTTTATTCTTGGTAAAAACCGTGACAAAACGCAACGCACTTACTTTGGACACACACTACTTAACTAGCTAATATAATCTAATCTAATCTCCCCAGTTTGGCGCCAGACACATCTATACCTCGCGCTCCCGCACCACGTGACCCGTTAGCCCAACCGAGGGTTCGAGACCCCCCCCCGCCAATCCGTATGTCCCTACAATAGTTATATAGTCTTACACTTAAATTTAATATTTACTCATCACAGTTCCACCACTCTTGGTTCCAGAAAATCAAAAAATGGTTTATCCATTGTACCTGACCAAAGGAGGTCACGGCCTCTGATAGGGATACAACGGTACCAGAACGGTCCGCCTCGGCTGCTGGGGGTGCCGAGATACCGCCTGCAAAACCGGCTATGGGGATAGATGTGCTGGCTCTAGCTGGGCTGGAGTTCCAGAGCCCCGGCCGCAGATTGCAATTCAACATACCGATCGGCCATGGAAGTCCCGATGAGGTCGAGATTGGCTGCCTTGCCCAGCCTAGGTGCCACATTTTTGGGGAGATTTCCAGGGCATGGGGGATTTCTCGCAGAACCCCTAGCGACCTCTAGCGGAACCCTGGTGTTCTGGGGAACCCCGGTTGAGAAACGCTGATGTAGATAAATGTGAGGTTGTCCACTTTGGCGGCAAAAATAAGGAGGCAGATTATTATTTCAATGGGGTCAGATTACGTAAAGGGGAAGTGCATCGAGACCTTGGTGTCGTACACCAGTCACTGAAAATAAGCGTGCAGGTACAGCAGGCAGTGAAGAAAGCTAATGGCATGTTGGCCTTCATAACAAGAGGATTTGAGTACAGGAGCAAAGAAGTTCTTCTGCGGTTGTATAGGGCCTTGGTGAGACCACATGTGGAGTAGTGTGTGCAATTTTGGTCTCCTAATTTGAGGAAGGACGTCCTTACTATTGAGGCAGTGCAGCGTAGGTTCACGAGGTTAATCCCTGGGATGGAGGGACAGTCATATGAGGAAAGATTGGAAAGACTGGGCTTGCATTCACTGGAGTTTAGAAGGATGAGAGGGGATCTTATAAAGACGTATAAAATTATAAAAGGACTAGACAAGCTAGATGTAGGAAAAATGTTCCCAACGTTGGGGGAGTCCAGAACCAGGGGACACAGTCTAAGAATAAAGGGGCCATTTAAAACAGGTGAGAAGAAAACAGGCAAATGGGACTGACTCAGATGAGGCATCTTGAAAGGCATGAACACGTTGGGCTTGTTCCGAGTTGTATGTCCCGACAACAACCCGCTCCTTCCAGTTATTAGTTTAATAAATCTTGGCACTGCTTCTAATGCAGTAATAGTATTCCTTAAAGACACCCCTGCTGCACAGTCCTTCAGCTAATGCCCGATTAACTGAACCAGAACTCCCTGTACATCATATTTCATTCTACAAGCAATAGACAAGGCAGCTTTTCTAAGTCCTTGCCATGGCTGGGAACAAACCATGCAAGTCCACAGAGCAGTGGAATGCCACTAACTAGATCCCTCTGCTGGAAACCTGTTCAGGCTTAATGAACCGAATAACCTTTAGTGACATACCAATTCTATGACATGGAATAATTATGGACCTGACTTTGAAAGGGAGTGGCTTAAATTGTCATGTGCATTGTGAATAAATAGAATAAGGATATGATAATGTAATGAATTACCTGCAGACTGGCCCCTTTCACTTTGCAGGATCAGATTTAATTGAAATACAAATCCATTGATGACAAACTTTGCAGAGTTAATGCTGTGAGCAGGTTCACACAATCATATGCTGCAGAATGGTGGTGCAGAGTTCTGTACAGAGTTTGCCTTCTCCCCATGACCACATGGGTTTTCTACGAGATATTCGGTTTCCTCCCACACTCCAAAGACATACAGGTATGTAGGTTAATTGGCTTGGTGTATGTGTAAATTGTCCATAGTGCGTGTAGGATAGTGTTAATGTGCGGGGATCGCTGGTTGGCGTGGACTCGGTGGGCCGAAGGGCCTGTTTCCGCACTGTATCTCTAAAAAAAGATTACAAACCCACCAAGGCCAGAAGTGACATCAGCTATAGCACGAGCTGCCAACCAACAGTGACCAAAGTGAAACAAAAACAGGAGCTGGAAATCTACAAAAATAAAGAACACATTCAAAAGACTGTTCAGGCAGCACTTTTGCAGAAAATTAATGGTATCAGCACAATTAGTACCTGCAATTGCCAGTATTTGGAAAGATAGATGCAGTTATTAAATGTTGCAGGCTTTGTCGGGAGACTGGGTGGTGTACCCAACACCATTCATTACACAATTTGAGTTTTGTTTTTCTCCAATGTAGGTTACATTTTATAAATGTCAACAAAGGTGGACTGCCAGGAGGGGGGGGAACCTGGCACGGGATATTTGGTCATTTTGTCGCCGGCCTTTATGAGACGACTATCGCATACCTTGGGTATGGAAGCAAAGAATCTCACTGTGCTGATAAAGTATTCATTCAAATGTCAATTAATGGGATGGCAAAGAATTGGTACAAAGAATTGGTGTCACCTGCGTTTGGAAAGGTGCCAAGCACTACGCTGGAAAAATTTTCATTGGTCCTTGCCATTCATTTATGTTATGGAAATCATTCAGGTGATGTCTTTCACTTGAAAATCAGGCATAATGCTGCAAATTATTCATAGAAGAAGTGGACATACCCTGAGAGATTAGATGCATTTGTAAGTCTAAGCATATGGATCCGTATTAAACACAAGCTTCTGCAATACCTAAGCAACTGTACTTGGCCCCACTTCAACTCTGCTACGTTCAGGAACACTATTCACTCTCCAATCCAATTGCAACTCACTAATGTTGACGCTTCCTCTCTCAAATAACACCAGACTCTCCAAACACTACATTCCATGCCTCCAAAACTACATTTTCTCTCCAAGTCACCATTCTTTTTTTTCTGAAGATAGACACAAAAAGCTGGAGTGACTCAATGGGACATGCAGCATCTCTGGAGAGAAGGAATGGGTGCTGTCCAGAGATGCTGCCTGTCCTGCTGAGTTGCTCCAGCTTTTTGTGTCTGTCTTCGATTTAAACCAGCATCTGCAGTTCCTTCCTACACATTCTTTTTTTCCCCGGTAGCTATTACCTCCCATCAATATCCATTTCACTCTCTTTATCCCTGAATTTTACTGGGTGATTTTTGCATTCCCACTCTAATCCTACCCACCTTCCCTGATCACGTCCGATCCCTATTTCCAATATCCATCTATTAACTGATATGAAAAGCCAGAAGAAGTTGTTTCCTGGTGTAAGACCCATGACATGCCCAACTATAGCTGACCCCATTACTGAACCATGACCAGGTTGTGTGGGTGGGGTAGGTGGTCAGCAGAAAGAGGAGTGGGGTGCATTGGAGTTATAGTGGAGGAGATAGACTACAGGAGCTGCAAACCCAGGGGACGATAGGCATGACATGTTTGTTGTCTTTCAGGAATACATGCCTGGTACACTAGGAGACACAAAGTGTTAGAGTATCTCAGCCAGTCAGGCAGCATCTCAGCAGGACATGGATGGGTGACATTTTGGGTCGGGACCCTCACACTGATTGTTGGTGGGTGGGGGGGAAATGAAAGCTGGAAGAGAGGAGTGACAGGACAAAGAGAGGCAGCTAATAGGTGAACACAGGCAGGGGGTAATTGATAGATAGTTGGTTGGATAAAGGCTAGGAGGTGTGAGGCAATAAAGAAGGAAGAGTCGCAAATTGTGAAGCTAGAAGAAGAAATGTTGGTGAATGGGGGAGTGGGAGAAATAGGTGCGTGTCTAGGTGCAGACAGTCCTGGTACAATGACTGCAAGTACTGCAGAGCCAGAAACAAGAATGTTGCAATAAAAACCCAGAAAACAGGTAGTCTTTCAAGCTTGCGTTGTCATTCAATATGATCACAGTGATCTTCTACATCGATCAGCCAAAACATTATGACCACTGACAGGTGAAGTGAATAACATTGATTATCTTGCTACAATGGCACCTGTCAAGGGGTGGGATATATTAGGCAGCAAGGGAGTGGGATATATTAGACATCTTGAAGTTGATGTGTTGGGTGCAAGAGAAATGGACAGGAGTGAAGACCTGAGCGACTTTGACAAGGGCCAAATTGTTATGGCCAGACGACTGGGTCAGGGCATCTCTGAAACGGCAAGGCTTGTGGGGTGCTCCCGGTCAGCAGTGGTGAGTACCTACCGACAGTGGTCCGAGGAGGGACAAACCACAAACTGGCGACAGACAGGGTGTTGGGCGCCCAAGGTTCATCGATGCGCGAGGGCAATGAAGGCTATCCCGTCTGGTCCGAACCGACAGAAGGTCGACTGTGGCACAAGTCACAGCAATTTTAATGGTGGTCACGGGAGGAATGAGTCACAATACACAGTGCATCGCACCCTGCTGCGTATGGGGCTGCACACGGAGGACCAACAGCATATTAGGCAGGTGGGCAAAATGTTTTTGTCTGATCGGTGTATCTCGGTACTCTATTCCCACTCTCCTCCCATGGCCCTTGCATCAAGGAATATAACTGACCCCTTCTTAAAGCTTTCTTAGATTCCCTCCCATTCTATCGAGTTAATCTCTCCTCCTATTGCAACTCTGCTGGCCCAGGAACCGGTCTGGTGAAACCTCCACTCCATTCCTTGTTTAGCAGCCGTATCCTTTCCCCAGGTAGGGAGACCAAAGTTGCACACAGCAGTCTGTTAGTGATCTCACCAAAGCCTTGCATCTCGCAGCCGAACTCAAATGCCCTTCCCATGAAGGACAGCGTACCACTTGCCTTCGAAACTGCTCGCTGCAGCTGCTGGTTTCATTTCAGTGACTGGGTACGAGAACTCTTTGTAAATCAATACTTCCCACTCTACACCATTTAAGTAAAGAGCCTTCTTTCTGGTTTTTCCATTGCCTGGCATGACTACACATGTATCCACAGTCTACTGCATTTGCCAAGCTTCTGCACACTTGGCTTAATCTGGCTGAGCCAATTTCACGCCGGTCCCATTTCACAACATACCCATTCTAGTGGCATTGGCAAACATTATAGTATTACTTTCTGCCCATCATCTCTCACTCCCTCGTGCAATGGAGCCCCTCATAAATATCGGAAAGATTTGACCTCACGCATGGTGACCCTGGCTTCTGCCTGGACCACTGTGTTGGCCCCATCCTCACTGACTTCAGGAATTATATCTGGTGAACCCAAGCATACCTCTGGCAACGTCACAGCAGTAGTTTGCTGCAATGTTATAGGTACTTACAACCTACTTTAAAAATATATATATTAGAACTGTGGCTAGACTGTGGGTTGTAGAAAAGTCCACATACTTCACCTGTGATTGGATGATTTTCATCACCCTACTCTTTGCCTACCATCTATTAGCCAGTCATTCAGCTCCGAAATTCCTTCCCTAACCTCTCCACCTATTTCTCCTCCACTAAGATGCTCCTTAGAGCCTGCCTGCCTCTGTGGCCAGCTCTTGGTAACTTCTCCTATGCCAACACAACCAAGTCCCACTGCCTCCCCCCACCCCCACCGCAGTCAATCCATCTTTGCAGAAATTGCAGAGAGTTGTGCATACAGCTCAGTCCATCACAAAAACAAACTTCCTCTCCCAATCGACTCCATCTACTCTTCCCGCTGCCTCGGGAAAGCAGCCAACATAAGCAAGGACCATTCTCACCCCCCAATAATGAATCTATAATATACCAATGCCTTTTATCTTCCTCTGTCGTTTAAGGACACACTGCGTTGATAAAATTCTGTGAAGCACCTTGTCATATTAAAAGTGTAAGCCATTGCGTGGGAAACAACATGGTGTTGCATATATGAGGTGATTGCTTGCTTCGTGCTCGTGCTGGTGTCAAAGAAAACTCTCAGAGTGCTCTGCCCAAGATCGTAAGAGACTCCAGAGAATCGTGATGCAGCCCAGCCATCACTCAACCCCCCCTCCTCCTCCAATGACCATCTACTGCTCAAGCCCCAGTCATTCTCTCCTCTCCACTCTCTCGTCAGGCAGAAGATACAAAAGCTGGAAAGCACATAGCACCAGTTTCAAGACCAGCTTTTTACTTAAACAGACATCTCACATGCCAAGGATATGGCTCCAATCGTATAATCTACCTCATTGCCCCACTTGCACTTTTTTAAATCTGTACTTTCTTGGAAGCTGTAAAACTATATTCTGTACTCTTGTTTATTTTCTCTTTTGCCCTACCTGATCTACTTATGGTATGATTGTTTGGATAATAGGCAGAGCAAAGATTTTTAAATAATAATAATCAAAATGAACCAATACCAGTTCTCAAGGCTGTTATGATAAAAGTAATGGTCCACATTCCATATTACTAGATGTAGATCCGATATTATTAAGAGAGTTAAATAATGCCTTACCTTATACTTCCTATATCCGACAGGATGTTTGTTAAACATTCTCTAATTTGCTAGAGTCTACTTTTCACCTTTAATACTCAGATTCATAGTTTGTAGCTTATTTCCTCTAGTCTGGTACATGTTTATATTTCCGCTATGTAAAGACTACAGATCTCAGGGACCCTCGCAAAGTACCTGTGTCAATTCATAGACTAACTGCATCAATCAATGTTTTGTATTTTGTCAGACGTGCATTTGGTTGTATGTTATATGGGAATGTGCATTTTAAGTCAGATTCCAGGCTGCAAGGAGCAGAAGTTAAGCATGAGAGAACATGGCTCAGGTCAAGAATCAAGAGCATTTCATTGTCATATGTACCAATGATGGAACAATGAACTGCTCATTTGCAGCAGTTTAAGACATCCATAAACTCAAAACACACAGGTAATAATATATTATATATATATTTTTTAAATCAGTAAGTTATTATCTAAAATACCAGTGCAATATCTAATGTTCTCATTGCAAAGACAGTCCATAGAAGTTCATAGTCAAGGTTCGAGTTGTGTTTTCTGCAAGAGGCCAATGGTTGTTGGGAAGAAACTATTCTTGAACTTGGCTGCACCATTGTGCCATTCTAAAGATTAGATTGCAACTCCATCACAGACATGAGGATGTACCGTCTCATCAGAGCTGCTGCCTTCAAGATGAGACTTAAAGCTCCGCATGTTTATTCAGGTCAACCCAAAAGGTCCTATGCCACTATTTTCAACAAGAGTAGGAGCATTTTCAATGGAGTCTTGCCAGTGGCTATCCTTCAATGCAGATGAAGTAAACAGGAGGCAATGGCAGATGATGCGGTTCATTTAGATTTCCGAAAGGCATTTGATAAAGTACGATGTAATAAGGCTGCTACCACACTCGATGCCCAGGGAACTAAAGCATCTGTGGCGGCAAAAGTTAACAAACTGTCTAGGCAACTGAAAACAGGTAGCAGTGATTACAGACAGTTGACTTGACAGGGATATGAAGTGGAGCTCTCCAGGGTTAGGTGAAAGGAGGACTGCTTTTCTCAACACATATAAATAATTTGAAAGGGGGAGAATGGGGTAAACAGCAATTCCACATTAGCAGATGACACAAAACGACGGTTAAATGAACGTGAGGTGGATAGTAATAGATTTTAAGAAAATATAAATAGCTAGTGGAATGTACAGGCAGTGATAATGAGTCACGTCTGAAAAATGTAAAATATCACATTTTCGTAGGAAAAATTAAGAGGTAAACACTGATCCTCTCCCTAGTGTGAGAGCAGCATTAACTGCTGCAACACAGACAGCAGCACTAACTGCTGCAACACTGACAGCAGCACTAACTGCTGCAACACCGTGACTGCAGCACTAACTGCTGCAACACCGTGACTGCAACACTAACTGCTGCAACACTGTGACTGCAACACTAACTGCTGCAACACTGACAGCAGCACTAACTGCTGCAACACCGTGACTGCAACACTAACTGCTGCAACACCGTGACTGCAGCACTAAACTGCTGCAACACCGTGACTGCAACACTAACTGCTGCAACACTGACAGCAGCACTAACTGCTGCAACACCGTGACAGCAGCACTGACAGCAGCACTAACTGCTGCAACACCGTGACTGCAACACTAACTGCTGCAACACCGTGACTGCAGCACTAACTGCTGCAACACCGTGACTGCAGCATTAACTGCTGCAACACTGACAGCAGCACTAACTGCTGCAACACCGTGACTGCAGCATTAACTGCTGCAACACTGACAGCAGCACTAACTGCTGCAACACCGTGACAGCAGCACTGACAGCAGCACTAACTGCTGCAACACTGTGAGAGCAGAACTAACCCAGTCCCAGCTGTAGTGTAACAGCAGAACTCACCTGGATCCATTGGGTAGTGTAGCAGTCTACAAAGCCAGTCCCTGCTGTAGTGTGGCAACAGCACAGATGCCATGCAATGTGCCAGTCAGCTGGACATTGCCGCACCATCTGTCGCTCGTGGAAAGGTTCTTCCGGACCAACACCTTTGACCACAAGTCCATCGGACAGTGGTCAGCACAGAATGTCCTGCAGGCACTGCAGGGGAATGACTCCATGGATCCTGTGGCGTGGTTCCCAGAGCAGACTGCCCAGCTTGTCTGGCAAAATGCCTCATCGCCAGAACTAACCAACAAGCACCAAGACCTGGCTTGGCTGGCGGTGAGGGGAGCCCTCTCAGTCAGATCCTTCCTGCACCGCCGCAACCTCACTACCAGCGCACGCTGCCCTCGGGACGGCTGCTATGGAGAGGAGACGGTGGCCCACCTCTTCACAGAGTGTGGATTTGCCAAGAGAGTCTGGAGAGGTCTGCAGGGGTCCCTGTCACGATTCATTCCGAGCAGCTCCGTCACAGAGGACTCTGTGATCTACGGACTGTTCCCAGGGACACATTCCGAGACTGACATCGAGTGCTGCTGGAAGGTCATCAACTCGGTGAAAGACGCTCTTTGGTCTGCCTGAGCTTTGTTGGCCTCCCAACGGAGCAAGCTGTCCGTCAAGGAATGTTGCCGACTGGCCCGCTGCAGACTGCAGGAGTACGTGCTGAGGGACGCACTGAAGCTCAGTGCAGCCAACGCCAAGGCCCTGTGGGGGAGGACCACAGTCTAGGGTCCTTCCTCTGCTGGACATGGGGGCTAGGGTGTGGTGGAGAGAGACGCCTCTCCAAATAAGGGAAGGGATTCCACGCCAGTGGGCCACATGAGTGGCAAGGGTGGGGGGTAAAATTGTGTAAACCGTATTGAATGTATGTACAGCCTCCGAGAATGGCGGATGGAGTTTTATAAGGATCATATTTATTGCTCGAATAAAGTATATTTTGAAATTTTAAAAAACAGTACTAAGCTAGTCAACAGCGCAGTGTGGCAGCAGCACTAACTGGCAGCAGTACTTCAATGTGGCAACAGAACTCACCTGGATCCATTGTGTAATGTGGCAACTCACCTGGATCCAACTCACCTGGATCCATTGTGTAATGTGGCAACAGTACTAAGCCTGTCGGTTGGTCATGGTGGATACAGTGTGTGGTGTGGTAGCAGGATTCGCAGATACTTGTAGAATCTGACAGGGACCGCGACGAGATCGCTCCTGCTATGGCCCCGACCAACCGTGGATAACCTGACGCAGTCTCAACAGACTGTGGACAGGCATGGGGAGGAGCACATCCAACATGCTGAAGTGAGGATAGACTGAAGATGCGGCAGACTGCCAGTGTGGACGGGGTCTCCAGACTATGGAGCATCTCCTGAGCTGTGACATGCTGCATAACACATGCACTGTAAAGGATCTTGCTAAGCTAGTCAATGGCACAGTGTGACAGCAGTACTAACTGCTGCTACTGTGTGACAGCAGAACTCACCCAGTCCCTCTGTAGTGTGACAGCAGAACTCACCTGGATCCATTAGGTAGTGTGACAGCAGTACTAACTGCTGCAACACTGTGTGACAGCAGTACTAACTGCTGCAACACTGTGTGACAGCAGTACTAACTGCTGCAACACTGTGTGACAGCAGTACTAACTGCTGCAACACTGTGCCATGTCCTCTCAATAAAGCTCGATCATGTCTGGTTCTACGTTCATCAATCATGCATCCCAACCCCCACCCCAATGCCCCAGCTAAGTAGGCATTGTCCACATGTGAGCCTGTTTAATCCCGGGCAGCATCATAAATGATCTCAGTACAATCCTGACTCTTCTTCCACACTCAGGTTTTTTTTAGCAGAGATCATCAGATAATAATGAGTTCTCAATCAGAATACAAATTGGAGAATAACTGCGGGAGTCCGGCAACATCTGTGGAAACATAGAAACATAGAAAATAGGTGCAGGAGTAGGCCATTCGGCCCTTCGAGCCTGCACCGCCATTCAATATGATCATGGCTGATCATCCAGCTCAGTAGCCTGTACCTGCCTTCTCTCCATACCCCCCGATCCCTTTAGCAAAAAGAGCCACATCTAACTCCCTCTTAAATATAGCCAATGAACTGGCCTCAACTACCTTCTGTGGCAGAGAATTCCACAGACTCACCACTCTCTGTGTGAAGAAATGTTTTCTCATCTCAGTCCTAAAAGACTTCCCCCTTATCCTTAAGCTGTGACCTCTGGTTCTGGACTCCCCCAACATCGGGAACAATCTTCCCGCATCTGGAGGGGATGAATGGACAGTGTTTCGGCTTGGGAACTTTATTCCCACCTAGATAATTGTAACTAATTTTCCTCCTCTTCCCCCCAGCCCCCCTGCCCCCCCCCCCCCCCCTCCACAGCCTAGATAATCTGAAATCATTTACAGCACCATCTCTGCCTCAGGTCTGTTGGTGAACTCAGCGAAGCACAAGCACTTTCCCTTCTTCTCCCAAATCTCTTCCATTCTCAACTCTGCCCTTCCAGTACCACCTCACATCCACCACTACTTCACACTCACTTCCTATCTCCCTGATAGAGTTGCTGCCTTACAGCACTTGCAGTGCCAGAGACCCGGGTTCCATCCCAACTATGGGTGTGGGTTTTCTCCGAGATCTTCGGTTTCCTCCCACACTCCAAAGACGTACAGGTTTCCAAGTTAATTGGCTTGATATAAATGTAAATTGTTCCTAGTGTGTATGGGGTAGTGTTAATGTGTGGGGATCATTGGTCGGTGTGGACTTGGTGGGCCGAAGGGCCTGTTACCGCACTTTGTCTCTAAACTCAACTAAACTTAGGGGCAAAATTAGGCTATTTTGCTGATCAAGTCTACTCCATCATTTGATAATGGGCCATATATTATTCACTCTAAACCCCATTCTCCTGCCTTCTTCCCATCACCATTACTTAACGCCCTTACTAATCAAGAACCTATCAATCTCCACTTTAAAAATGCCCAATGACTTGGCCAGCACAGCTGTCTGTGGTAATGAATTCCACATATGCACCACCCTTTGGCTAAAGAACCTCCTCCACATCTCCATTCTAAACATACATCCTTATACTCTGAGAAAACCACACGCAGGTCATCTGCCATTTTATTGTTCCCCATTACTACTTCTCCAGCACTTGAATGACCACTCTTGCCCCTCTTTCACTCTTTATATATCTAAAACAAATTATGGTATCCTCTTTAATATTATTTGCTAGCTTACCTTCATATTTGATCTTTTATCCCGTTATTGCTTTCTAGATGCCTTCTGTTGGTTTTTAAAAGCCTCCCAATCCTCCAGCTTCCCGCTAATCTTTGCCATATTATATACCTTCTCTTTTGCTTTCATGCTGCCTTTGACCTCCTTTATCAGCCATAGTCGCCTCATACCCTTAGTATGTTTCTTCTTTTTTGGGATGAAAAGATCCTGCATCTTTCAAATTACTTCCAGAAACCCATGCCTTTACTGCTCCACTATCATTCCTGCTAGGTTCTACCTCCAAACAATTTTAGCCAGATCCCCCTCATTCCTCTGTAGTTACCTTCACCCAAAAGTAAAACCGATACATCCAATTTCAGCTTATCCCACTCTCAATTCAGTTACATCAATATTAGTTAGCTTGCAAAATGATACCTGATGTGCTTGTGCCATTTTAGATATGTAGACTGCCCACATGTTCAGTGCCAATTTACTCAATGGCAGAAGCACTGAGGTCCACTTGTCATAAACACTCAATCTTTTCATAGATTAACACAACTTGGAAACATCCCACTGAGTCCAGCAAGCCCCAACCTACACAAATTCTACCTTAATTCCATTTTGAAGATGGAGCAAGAGAGGAATTGCAGAACGCAGAGGAGATGAAGGTGAGCTTTCCATCTACGATAACAGAGCACAGACCACATTAACTAAAGAGGAAATCTCGACGTCCTGGAGTGGAAAGCTTCATCTCAGGAGCAGAGATGGAGAAATTGAGAGTCAGGGATGGCATCCTTACAAGAGATGGCATGGGAGGAGGTGTAGTTAAAGTAGCTGTGAGAGTCATTGGGTTTTTAGCAGACGTCATTTGATAGTCTGTTCCCTGTGATGTAGACAGAGAGATTGAACAATGGACGAGAGGTGTCAGAGAAAGTCCAGAGCTGAACCAAAAATAAAACATGAAGGTAGATACAAAATGCTAGAGTAACTCAGCGGGTCAGACAGCATCTCAGGAGAGAAGGAATGGGTGACGTTTCGGGTCGAGACCCTTCTTCAGACTGAAGAAGGGTCTCGATCCAAAACGTCACCCATTCCTTAGATGCTCCTGAGATGTTGTCTGACCTGCTGAGTTACTCTAGCATTTTAGACAATAGACAATCGGTGCAGGAGGAGGCCATTCGGCTCTTCGAGCCAGCACCACCATTCAATGTGATCATGGCTGATCATTCTCAATCAGTACCCTGTTCCTACCTTCTCCCCATACCCCCTGACTCCGCTATCCTTAAGAACCAGCATCTGCAGTTATTTTCCTACAAAAATAAAACATCCTACATTTCCGCTGTTTTCAACTTGATCCCACCACCAGTCTTATTTTCTTGTCTCCACCCCTGAACCAACAATAAAAAGTAAAAAATCTCAAACATATTTATTGCCAGAGATTTTAATAGAATCAAGGTCACCAAAGGACAATCTCTCCACAAGAAAAGAGAAATAATCAAATAACTTCAATTCCTAATATTTGCTGAAGAAATTGATTACAATCAAAACTTATTTGGTCTCCAGGTTTAGTCTCAGCATTCCTTAGGCAGAGAGGAAGGGCATTTCCAGGTCTTTTGTTGCTGATTGACTAAACTTGATTCTATGCGAGCACTGTGTGATGCCGTGTGTGGTTGGATAGTCATAGAGTGATGCAGTGATACAGTGTATTAACAGGCCCTTTGGCCAACATGTCCCAGCTACATTAGTTCCACCTGCCTGCGCTTGGTCCATATCCCTCCAAACATGTACCTGTCTAACTGTTTCTTAAACGTTGGGACAGTCCCAGCCTCAACTACCTCCTCTGGCAGCTCATTCCATACACCCACCAACCTTTGTATGAAAAAATTACCCTTCAGATTCCTATTAAACCTTTTCCCCTTCACCTTGAACCTATGTCCTCTGGTCCTGGATTCCCCTACTGTGGGCAAGGAAAGATAACAAGCTGATGATCGCCGTAAAACCGGAATGATAGTCGTCGTGGTCAAAAAGGTGAGTGGTGAAATCCAGGCAGATTGACTGTCCTGATACACAGTGTTGGCAATAGCCGAGAGCTCACAGCAGAGGGCAGTGGCCAGCGACCGGGGGAAACTTTGATGCTTGTGTGAAAGTTGTGTGAAAGTTTGAGTCGAGAAGTCAGCGACTCGTTTAACAGTGTGTTCCCCACCTCCAACGTGACAGCAGCAATCTGACCGGCTCGCAAACTCAGGCACACAACCCTACGGATACGTAGCAAAGAGAATCAGTAATGCCTGTTGTCACTGAATGGTTTCACATCGGGACACTCAGATGTGAATTCCCACAGATCTTACAGTGACATTTAAACCGTTCTCTTGGTTGATCTCCACCAACACATTCAGGAAATGATTGACTCTTTTTCTAAAATATACATATACTGAAATTTGCAAACCCTCAAGACCTTTTCTGTTTCGGTATTGGAATATTGTCTGTAATCTTGGCATCAGTGTGCGATGATTTGATTTCCCACCACCGTGGAAGGTGGACAGTCATCTGAGTTGGTGGATGCAGATATCGTGGGGTAAGTTGCTTTATTGGGGTATCTGAGAATGTTCGTGCACGTTAATCATTTTAAGAAAAAGAGTGTGTTCGTGTGTTAGACGGAAGCCTGTGTGTGGACAGAATGGCAGTGAGATAAGCAGACAGATTCGAGAGAACGGGTACAGGGAGGGGTAGAATGGGGTTTGATTGTAACCAATTGCATCAGCATATATCTGGATTGAAGTTATCCGATAATTTCCTAATGTACGGGCCAGTATACAAACAAGATAAGACCAGAGGCAAAGGAAACCAGAGCTGGATGAGCAAAAGTGACTGAAAGACAGATTCTGAAAGAATCAAGAGAGATGTGTGACTGATGTGGGAAAGTGGCACTGATTAGTGAATGGTGACGCAGGTACGAGGGGCCAAATGGGCACCTCCCGTCTCTACTGTCTCCAGTTCTAATAGACTTATTCACAGAAACAAAATGCCTAGAAAGCCAGTAAAATAGGAGGGAGAGAAAGAGAGAGAGAGGGTGTGTGGGGGACAGAGAAGGTCCATGGGACAAGGAAAGTATAGGGAGTTAAGGTGATCTTTCCAAGCTCTTTGGTACATCCAGGATAATGTAAATGTAGTGCAGCTTGGTACAATCGAGTATAAAGGGCGTCCTTCACCATGCCCTGGGAGTGGAAACATCTAGACCCTTCAACAAAAAGTCACTGTACTTGCTAAGTGATTTTTAAAAAGCAATTGAAATAATGCTGAAATAACACTGGCTGCTTGTTCCTGATTTCATTAACATCAGCAGCCGCAATTAGCTGTAATTTTAATATTTAGGCTTTTGCTTCTACTGTTCGACATCTCTGTAAAATAAAACCACCAGACTTTATTTTCTTTTCTTTCTATTTAGTTAGGCACCGATATTAAAGTTTAGAAAAATGCGCTGAAATCCAAGAAGTCGACTTTCTATAAAGCTGCATTTTGAAGTGAATTTAATAGTTTGCAAGTGAGGGATAGATTATAGAAAGAATGCCAATATCAGCAATATGATATGAAAATATTAGCTGGTATTTGAGCGGGGATTTCAGATTGTTGCCATGATTGTCAGGGGTCTGTGGGATATCTGGTAACGGAGTTTGAGCAGTCATTTGGATTTGGATAGAGTCACAATCATAGCGCTACTCAGGATTGAAACAGGCCCTTTGGCCCACCTTGTCCATGTTGTCCCATTTGGCCCATATCACTATAAACCCTTCCTATCTGTACATCGATCCCATTGTCTTTTGAATGTTGTAATTGTATTTGCTTCAACAGTTTCCTCTGGCAGCTCATTCTAGTTACAAACTACCCACGGAATGAAAAAGCTGCCCCTGTGGTCTCCATTAAATATTTTCCCTCTCACCTTAAACCTATGCCCTCTGGTTTTAGAATCCTCTACCCTTGTAAAAAGACTGTGAGTGTTCACCTTATCCATGCCCTCCACGATCTTGCACACCTCAATGAGGTCACCCTTCAGCCTCCTCTGCTCCAAAGAAAAAAAGTCACAGTCTATTCAGCCTCGGCCTGCAAGTCCAGGTAACATCCTGGTAAATCTTTTCTACATCTTTTCCAGCTTAATGATATCGGGTGACCAGACCTGCACACTCTGTGTGGTCTCACCAAGCTGAATGATGATATCTCAACGTTTGTACTCAATATCCATCCCTGTGAAGACAAGCCTTCTCCACCACTCTGTCCACCTGAGTTGACACTTTGATGGAACCATGCTCATGTACACCTAGATCTCTCTCTATTACAACACACACCAGGGCTCTACCATATGCTGTCTCAGTCCTGCCCTGGTTTGACACACAAAGTGCAACACCTCACACATAGTTGAGTACATTTTATTTGCCATTCCTTGGCCCAATGGATCTAGATCCTGTGAGATATTCTTCCTCAATATTCACTGTACCATCAATTTAGGTACCTGGAATTTTACTAACAATGTGAACAGCATTGTCATCCAAATTGTTAATGTATGTAACAAATGTAACAGACAGCAATGGACCCAGCACTAACCCTGTGCTCTTCACTGGTCACAGGCTTCCAAACATGGCACAACTACTCTTTGACTCCCTCCCTCTGAGCCAGTTTTGAATGGAATTGGCTGGTCACTTTGAATTCTATGTGATACAACCTTCCAGAGTAGCCTACCATGTGTGGCCTTCTCAAAAGGCCTTGCCAAAGTCCATATAGGTAATGTCCACAGCCCCACCCTCGTCAATCCCTTTAAAAAACTCGTATCGCACGAGATATCTGAGATGTTGAGGGGCGAGTGGCAAATGACAGAATGTTACTCTGAAGGTTGAATAAGGATGTGGAGAATATGAATAAAGCTATAGTAAGTAAGATATGCATGCAACATGAAATGTTGCTAGAGTGAAGAATGTGTGTTCAGTATATCAGAGGGCTCCAGGGAGGTCTTAAGTTATTTCTGATATCAGTGTTACAAAGTGTGTTGTGTTTTCTGTAGAAATATTAAAAAGATTAAATGCAGGAGGTGAAAAACTATCACAGTGAAGATGAAGCATTGAGAATGTCACAGTGCAAGATATGGTATGGCACTTCAGAAATATTATTTAGGTTTATATTACATTTATTTTTTGGATTATATAAAAAATCACATTAAACCACTTGTAATGTTCCAGTGTAGAGCATCATGGTGGCATGGCTTAATATTCTCTGCAGAAAATAATCCCCTACCAATAATTAGATAATAAGAATATTACATTTGTAATATCAATATGCATATATTACATTTGAACATTCTTATAAACTGCACATATTATATAGGTATTATGAAATAGTACCACTGAATTATGAAAATGCTGCTGCACTTTTTATCATGATATTCCTCCCTATTTAAAATAAGCCTTTAATGCCTCTTGCATTTGAATAGTAGAAGAAAAATTGTCTGTACTACATAATAATGCTCTTTATATTGCTTGCAGTGAGACTATGTATATAGTATTAATTTGTTATATACAATAACTGCTATACATATATCACCTAATTCCACTGCTCTTTGAATAATATGACATGCACATTGTAAACCGTGATATCACTGTATCGTAGTCAGACCGCTGTGTGAAAGGGAAAGAATTACAGGCAATGAGGTGTTTTGTGAAGTGTAGCCATTGTTGTAATGCGGGAAATATTGCAGCCAGTTTTTACACATGAAACTCCCAGAAGTACCATTGAAATAAACAGTCAGACAATCTGGTTTAGTGAGGCTGATTGAGAAGAAAATATTGCCCAGGCTACCAAGCCAGCTTTTTATCCTGAGATATCTTGCAGCCAACTGAGAGAGTAAATGATATCTCGGTTGAATACTTTGTACGAAAGATGGCCCCATAATCAATCCCGAGCTTTGTCAGTGTCAACTGGAGTGTCAACTTAAACATTTGGAGATGGACATCAAGTTCTGCTGGACAATCGTTAAGATGTTCTTTGGTCTGCCCAAACTGTGTTGGATTCCCAGCCCAGCAAGATGTCCATCTGGGAATGTTGCCGACTGGCTCATTCCAGACTGCTGGAGTACTTGCTGAGGGACTCACTGAAGCTCGGTGCAGTCAACGCCAAGGCTCAGTGGGGGAGGACCACAGTCTAGGGTCCTTCCTATGCTGGACACTGAGGAGCAGAGCCTGGTGGGAACACTCCTCAAACAAAGGATGGGATATCACTGCAGAAGGCCACTTAAGTGGTAAGGGTGTTTTGTTTAAAGATAGGAGCCAATGCGACTGAGTATGAAACTAATGAATGTATAGACGCTGAGAGTGTCTGAAAAGTTTTTTGCAGTTTTTGTTTTGTATATGTCTTTTTATTCTGAATACATTTTATTTTTGGAAAAAAACTTAAGCTGCGTCTTCAAGCACATGGAGTGGAGTTTGAACCCATAACATGCTGACCTAAACACAAGTATGCTCCGCAATCACTGCAGATAGCATGTGTTTTTAGATGTAAAAGAACCGTGGCACAATTATATATCTATATATAACTTTGTATATTACACATAGTGACACACATTTAATGTACAATAGCGACGATGTGCTCTGGTGGCAGGTCTATATTTATTAACATTGCTCTGTATGTGACTGGCTCTGTAGGGAAAATAAATTTCAATCAAACTTTCCTCAAAATAATGCATCTCAAAGTACCTGCTACTGAAGTGCTGCTGTTTATCATATTAAAAGGCACTGCTTTGTGCTGGGATATATCAGCACTGTTTTGGGTGGAATATCACTGTTCCTTGTATTACACACATTTGTACTATTCTGCTTTAAATGTTCAGACAATAATACAGATGGATGATAATAACTTATTAATTACTGGGCGACGGCAGGAATGTGAAATGAACAGCTGTAATGGGTCAGTCATTGCCTGAGCTAAGCCTGTGGGAGAGTGCAGACCATGCCCTGTGGCCCCGTTTCTTGTGTGCTTGTGTAACTGATTTGTACAATATAAGGTATCACAACTCTGTGACGTACAGTAGCACAGCTCAGTATTGTTAGAGCATCAACTGAAGTGTGTGTGGAGCCGGGGGGGGGGGGGGGGGGGGAGGGTTGTGACTAAAGTAATGCAGAATTCTTAAGGAGAAATAAAATGGGGCCAAAGAGCAATGTAGCTGATTTGGGCAACAAATGAAAGGGTTAGGCCACTAATATAGTCAAATGAATGGAAATGGATAAAACTAAATGCTTTTTATCAATGGATAAAAGATTCATAACAGTCAGACAAATGGAGATGAACGGCCTCTGACATGATAATCATCATATTAACATGTTGCTTGACAGCCAACATGGATAATTAAATATTCTAGGTACTTGATAAGTTGGGAAGGAAAAAGTTCAAGTAAAATAGACAAGGAAGAGGTAATAACCATGAAAAACAATTGCAAAGGAGAGTGTAGAAGCAGTATCTGCTGTCACAGAAGCAGAAAGTCGAATCAGTGTAGGCAGAAAATTGGCAGGAAACACTGGTGAGAATTAATGACCCCCCCCCATGATCACATTGTTCTATTTAGTTAATAAAATGGTTTGTAACAGAAATTATGCAATAAATAAAGGATATGCAAGAGACTTGAATTTTGAGCTAAAAAGAAAATGCTGGTGGAACTCAAAGGGACATGCAGCATCTGTGGAAGGAAATGGACAGATGGCGTTTCAGGATGGGTCTGAAGAAGGGTTCCAATTCAATATGTCATTTGTCCATTTTCGCCACAGGTGTTACCTGGCCTAAGTTCCTCCAGCATTTTGTGTTTTTGCAATAAATGCAGGAGCTTCTATTTTTGTTTTTACATTATTTCTGATTGTTATGAATGCTTTATCCATTAATAATTTGACCATATACACACTTTCATTGCCCAAATCAGTTACATTGCTATACAGCCTCGTTTTTCTTTCTCCTTATCAATTCCCCACATATAATAATCAGACTGGCAAAGATAATTTGATGGAGGTGGTATAAGGCGATCGTCTTTTCCTAGAATGATCTGTAAGGGAAGTGACAAGAGAGCAAGCTGTTTTACATATTGCCTCATTCCATTAACCATGGTTGAATAATAATTTCAGAGTAAGAAAACATCTGTGAAAGACTGATCATAAGATCATTAGAATCTTACATTGAATTCAAGGGTGATACTTTATATCATCGAGTCGTACAGCATGGAAGCAGGCCATTGTCCATGCTGATCAAGATGCTCCATTTACACTAGTCCCACCTTTTCCCCATATCCATCTAAATTATTTCTAACCCTGTACCTGTTCAAATGTCTTTTAAACCTTGTTATCTGCCTAGTACCTGCTTCAACTATCTCTTCTGGAAACTTGTCCATCTTACCCACCACCCTCTTGTGTGAAAACGTTGCACTTCAGGTTCCTATTAAATCATTCACCTCTCATTATTAGCCTATGTTTCTCCTACTCTGGGTAAAAGACTCATTCAAATACATACTGTATCAGTCAATGTAACAATAGGTATGAGGGGTGAATTATGTTTTACTTTTGAGTCCATGCCAACCAATGATGGTACCAACCGTCCAGGCACTAGTGCACTGGTTCTATGTTATCCTAGTTTCGCATCCTACACACTGGGGCAATTTTACAAAAGTCAACTAATCTACGAATATGCATGTCTTGGAACATGGGAGGAAATTGGAGCATCCAGAGAAGACCCAGGCAGTCACAGGGAGAATGTGCAATCTCCATACTGATAGCACATGAAGTCAGGATCGAACCTGGGTCTCTGGCGTTGTAAATGAGAAACTAAAATGTAAATGTTAGAAAACCAATGACAAATGACTGAAAATAAATCATGATTTTTCAGAATACAAGCTCCATTGGAAAGGTCATCCATCCATAATTTAAGCATGGTATTAGACATTTAAAAATATACTAAAAGTATGAAAAGTTATTAAAAGGTATTTACTATTGACAAGACTGAGGATTGTAAGAGTCAAATTAGGACCAAGAATTGACAGAGCAAATATAGACTGAGCATAAAATAACAAGTATAAAATAAATTTCAAAAAAAATCAAGAAATTCCATAAGAAAATAGAAAGGTGAGTATTGAAAGTGATGTGTGGGACCCTAGGGGAGCAAGGATAGAAGGCATTTTAATGGGAGTACAGAAATGTTTAAATGTCAAGCAACCATTTTTTCTGTCTGTCAATGGTGGAATTTTTTATTATGGGTGATACAAATAACATACCAGAACTCAGGGAAGTGAGTAAAGTAATTTTACTTTAAACATAAAAAATAACAAAGGGAGCTAATTGCCAGTGGACCTGCTGATTATATGCAGATATTCCAAAAGAAATTGGTTAAAAAAAGATGATCAGTCACTGTGTTTTAAACTTTGCCAACATCTGGAACTATTATTGTTAATCTGAAGAAATGTTACACAACCATAGAAGGGGAAAAGAGAAAATAGGGAATAGTGAACAGTTACACTGAAATGACCAGTCATCAGAGAAATGCCAGAATGCATTAATAAGGACATGGAGACCAGGGCTTACATTCAGCAAAGGTTTTTGAAAAGGAAATTGTGCCTGACAAATACATGTGTAATACAGTAGTGTTTTTTGAGAATGTGGCCAGCCTCATGAGTAAAGTGGAGCCAGTTGCATTTTAATTTGGATTAAATTTGGATTTGGATTTTCAAAAGGCATTCAATACAGTGTAGAAAGAGTAATTACCCATGGAAACATAAATATATGAAATCTTGGAATCTATCAAATTTATCACTGAATATAAAAGCAGGGAGATTATGTTCAACCTGTAAAAAACACTGGTTAGGTTTGAACTGTGTCCAGTTCTGGTCACCCCACTGAAGAAGATGTGAAGGCCCCAGATCGAATGAAGAACATGATCACTAGAAAAGCTGCTGGTTAGAGGGATTTCAGAAACAAAGAAGAGGAGTTACTTGGAGGAGGTGTGGATCTTATCCCTGGAGTAGAAAGCATTGAGCAATGATTTGATTGATGTATACATGGTGCAAAAAAGCAAACTGCTGGAGGAGCTCAGTGGGTCGAGGAGCATCTGTGGAGCAGAAGGGATTGTCAGTGTTTTGGTCTAGAGCCTGCATCAGGATTCAATCCCTTAACCCTTTGCCTCCACAGATGATGTTTGACCCATTGAGTTCCTCCAGCAGTTTGTCTTGTTGCTTCAGATTCCAGCATCTGCAATATCATATCATCATATCATATATATACAGCCGGAAACAGGCCTTTTCGGCCCACCAAGTCCGTGCCGCCCAGTGATCCCCGCAAATTAACACTATCCTACACCCACTAGGGACAATTTCTACATTTACCCAGCCAATTAACCTACATACCTGCACGTCTTTGGTTTCTGCACAATCTCCTGTGTTTCTGGTGTGTACAAGTTCATGGATAAAGAAAGGGAAGAGGTTCCCATTAAGGACCCCTTGGCACATACTTAAACATTTGGACAAAAGATTCAAGGATGGCATGAGAAAATAGCTAGGAATCCTCAGGGAGAGAGGAGCAGCTGGGATAAATTCAACCAGGCTTTCTAAAGGAAAATGGATAGGCCCGAACAGGATTGTTTCATTGGGCTCAATAACTCCTCAGCTTCCTGTCATAGAGCCATGCAGCACAAAAATAGGCCCCTTAGCCCAACTCATCCACGCCAATCACGGTGCCTATCTACGCTGGTCTCATTTGCCCATCTTTGTCCCATACTGCTTTAAACCTTTCGTAGCCATGTACCTACCTTTTAAATGTTAGCAATTCTATGATTCTATAAGAATCTATGCATTGGGATATGAATACAGTAAGTTCATTACGGTTCACAGAGGTTGATAAAAGGATAAAAAACAGAGAAGAGGTGTAAATGGGTTATTTTCAAGTTACCCGTGGACAGCTATAAGATCAGTGGAGACACAAGGAATCGCAGTTGCAGATAAAGATCAGTGTTGGATTCTCAATTATTCAATATATATTGATGACACATGAAGGGACCAAGTATAATATATTTAGGTTTGCTGATTACACACAGTTAAGTGAGAAAGCAGAGCAGTTTTAGGACAGACTTTTCAATGGGATATTGGTGGGAGAGGACCTGAAGGGGTCAGATGATGAATATGGCGAATTATGGGTTGATTCATATTGGAAAGAAGCAAAGAAATACAGGGATTTTTTTCACATATTGGCAACATAATAGATTTTGATCTTCAGAGGAATTTGAATGCCCTTGAACATGAAACCTACCATGCTAGTACAGGAAGTGGCTAGGGAAGGAAATGATACATTAACTTTAATGAGTCTCTTTAATCCCTAACCTTGAAATTACACTGCGATCATTTGCCCTACTATCTTCATACTTGCTCTGCCTGACTTTTCTTGTCTTTGAAGCACAGCTTCCATTTTCCCAACCCTATTCCCACTAAATTGATGACTACCTAACTTTCCTTTCTGATCCCCTATTTAATTGGTACTAGTTTTCCCTCCTCATTACTGATTCCTTCTTAATTCTTTGTCCAGATTCCATTTTTTTGTCCAGATTTGCTTGAATTCTTAATCATAGTTACCTCTAGAGTTTCCCAGTGTTATGCCCTATTTTTCATCCACACTCTACACCTAAAATCATCGTTTCCATGCACACATTACGCAGTTCCGCCTCGTGGCATGGCGGTAGAGTTGCTACCTTTCAGCACCAGAGACACGGGTTCGATCCTGACTATGGGTGCTGCCTGTACGGAGTTTGTTCGTTCTCCCCATGATCGCGTGGGTTTTCTCCGGGTGTTCCAGTTTCTTCCCACACTCTAAAGATGTACAGGTTTGTCGGTTAATTTGGCTTTGGTTAAAAAAAAAAGTAAATTGTGTAGGATAGTGTAGTGTACGGGGATGGCTTTTCAGTAGGGACTCGGCAGGCCGAAGGGACAGTTTCCGCGCTGTATAACTAAACTAAACTAAACTAAACTAAATTTGTTACAATGTCTACATTGCCTCCAAATAGCCAGACTGCTTAACTAATATTCAATAATATTCAATATAGAAAGCTCAAAAACTTGAGATCTTCATTCAGTGCTTTCTTGTATTGACTAAAGGGGTGCTGGCACACCATGGGCGGAGATGAATTTTATCATCACTGTCTGCCTTCATTGAGAAGTGGTCCACATTTTCTGAAGAAGGGTCTCAACCCGAAATGTCACGCATTCCTTCTCTCCAGAGATGCTGCCTGTCCCACTGAGTTACTCCAGCATTTTGTGTCTATCCACATTTTTCAGTGTCTCTTGATGAACCTTTATTGTCAGAGGAAGTTGTTGAGGTAGGTTAGCATAGAGCTTTTGTCTTGTGGATGTTCAGTGTAAGGCTCCTACCCTCATCCTGTATGTTCCATCGGACGATGGAACTCAGCCTTCCAGAGCGTGCAAGTGCAAGCCTTACCTGTATACAGTAGCTCACTACTGAACGCAGTGCGAACCTGGTTCTGGGGTGTGGTTGCAGTAAGTTGAAGAGTCCTGAGGTTTAGCTCCACTCCCATGGGAAGGTAATTGGAGTTAAAATGCAGCTCTGTGTCAAAGATTGATTAAAATGTATTGGGGTAATTTCACAGCCTTGTTTGATACCAATCTTCATAGACATTGGCTATGCTGTAGATCCACTGCTTCAAAATATGAGCCCCATACCTTCATGAAGCAAATGGAAGATGGAGATTAATGGAGATTAATATCTGTGGCAGCTGTATTCATGGAGGGAGCTCCACATTCCCCCCGGTTGATGGAGCCTTGGCCTTTAGTGATGTCAAAAAAGGCTGCTGGTGCTGGACCTTGCATTGTTCTTGGAGTAGTTGCATGCTGAAGATCGTGTCCATTGTATATTGAGATTCTGGGAGCAATTTAGGCAAGGTGGTTCAGAAAGTCAATGACCATCTTTGTGGAGGACAACAGGGAAACCCCACAAGAGTTATGACATCTCTGAGGAACCCTGAAATATTCACCTCTTCCAAGATGTGGAAAATGAGACTGTGGATACATGAACTTCAATCACTATTCACGGTACTATGCAATATCACTGTCAATATTTACAGCCAATGTCAAGTCAAGTCATCGAGTTTATTGTTTTATACACACGTACAGTGAGGTAAAGGTAGAATAAAAAGTCTTGTCTGCGGTACATCACAGTTGCATCGAGTCAGACAAACACAAAGAAACACATTATACATAGATTATACAAGTCAGTGACAAGAAAAAAGATCGCAAAGACAAGACAATAGTTCAAAACAGAATTAAAGAACAAGACCATGGTAGTGCAAGAGATTGTGCTTAGTATTCTATTGCTGAGGTGGTATTATGATGGGGCAGGTCAGTTCAAGACCCAGAAGGTTGTATGAAAGTAGCTGTTCCTGAACCTGGTGGTGTGGGACTTCATCCTTCAGTTATCTTGCTCCATGGTAGCAGCAAGAAGAGGGGATGGTTTGGATGGTGGAGATCCTTGATGACAGATCCCATCTTCTAAAAGCAACACCTCATGTAGACACTTTCAATGGTGGGTTGGGCTGTTTCCATGATGGGCTAGGCTGAGTCCACTACTCTCTGCAGAAGCTTGGGCTATGTGTTGGAATTGCCATAACAGGTCAACCTATTTCTCTAACATGGCAATGCTTTTGTATAATATATAATAACACTGCTCTAGTATATAATATGCAGGCTCAGTTATTTGCAATAATACAGCAATGCTAGGTATGGGGGATGCCACCTTATTCTGCAGAGGACTAGTCTTACATTAGGATACTCTGAGTTTCACAAACTGAATGGAACCATTCTGTCAAAGTGTGTGTGTGTGTGTGTGTGTGTGTGTGTGTGTGTGTGTGTGTGTGTGTGTGTGTGTGTGTGTGTGTGTGTGTGTGTGACCTGGCCTCGTGTCTGAATTCAATCATTATTTTGGCAACAATATCCATGAATCACTGCACTGACATCACGCTAATGTCAAACGCTAGTGTTTGGCTGCAAAATGGAGACCTCAGTGTCCAGCTATTCCCTTGGCACTGAAGGGCACAGAGTGGCCAAAGGAAGCCTTCGGGGAAGTTGCACTGGAGAATGGTAAAGGATGAATAACTGATTAATCTTTCTTCGTGTGCCTTTTTTGCTCTAGCCTCGAGTAACTGGGTTGATGCAGAGTGGCAGCAAACTGAGAATGGACTTCCTGTGTCTCCTTGCCTTCACGATGATGTTTGGTCTGAGCGGCAGTGCGAGAGGTAATGTGCAACGGGACTGGTGCTGTCATTGAGTTGTTTAACCATCAATGAAGAAAGCTTTCTGCTGGACGTTTCACATTAAGAGTCCACAGAGGAGATGGGGGGAAAGCACAGATGAGAAAAGGGAAAGCAAATTGTGGGCAAGTAAAAGGGATAGCATCAGGAGTTGAGCAGGCAGGTTATGCTCAAGAGTTCTTTGGACATGAGGCTCATGAAAACACTTTAAAATTCAGGCACTTGCCAACCGCTGGAGTCAGGAGTCCATGAACCAGTTCAGGGGTCAAGAGTTCATGGTCTGACCTTGGGGGTCAACAGTTTATTGGGCAAGTTAAGGCTTTAAGTATTAAGGTGGCTAAGTGGACAGGTGGAAACAAATATCACCCATATCGGAGCATAGCCTGTTTTCCACCTTCTAAGTGGACAAAAATGATCAGATGATCTTTGTGAGGACTTTTCTACACAATAGGAAAGAAGAGAGGGGCATGTGCAGGACTGGAGACAACTGTAATAGAGTATTTGGGTTCACAGGATGCTTCACCTCCACTGAAGTTCATCGTAGGAAATGCAGATATATGTGAGACATGAGCAGCTTAAACAACACGAGTGGTTTATTTCAGGGCTCTTTCAAGGGAACTCTCTCCAAAACAATATTGCAAGCCAAGAGCAGTCAGTCCCTTGACATGATCCTTCAAGGGGAAACAGCTCTAAAATGGTAATTAATGTTCACAACCAATAATACTTCAACTACACTACTTTACTTTCCTTAAAAGGTGATTTAACACATTGACAAAGTTTATGTATTTCTGTAATCTGCACTGCACTGGTGGTATTACCAAATATGAGAGCCATGGAATCATAGAGTCATGCAGCACAGACACAGGCCCTTCAGCCCAACTTGTCCATCCGGCCAAGATGCCCCATCAGTGCTACTCTGGCACATATTAAACCTTGCCTATACATGTTTCCATCCAAAAATCTTTTAAATGCTGTTACCTGCCTCACCTACTTCCTCTGGCAGCTCGTTCAATTTACCCACCTTCCTCTACATGAAAAGATTGCCCCACGGGTTCCTATTAAATCTTTCCCCTCCCACCTGAAACTTATGTCCTCACGTTCTCGAATCCCTTGCTCTGAGAAAAAGTTCCTATCTATTCCCCTCATGATTTTATACACCTCTATAACATCACCCCTGAGACTCCTGCACTCCAAGGAATAAATTGCTAACCTGCATAACCTCTGCAAATACCTCCCTCTCCTCAACATTGTTGGAATTGTGTCAATTTCTGGACTTACTGTCTCAATTGAACTCTTGTTGGAATCATCGCATGCTGAATTCTGTTCAACAATAGTGAAGGAGCATTTTGGGGTCAGTGATCACAACTCCATAAGCCATCTTACGTAATCATGCTTTCCCTTGAATCAATTTTGAAGTAATATTGCACCAGTGAGAACAACCTCCCCCTTGAGCAACTATGTGATAATGATCCAGTAAGAAAATGTGTAGGAAAAAAACTGCAGATGCTGGTTTAAATCGAAGGTAGACATAAAATACTGGAGTAACCCAGCAGGTCAGGCAGCATCTCAGGAGAGGAGGAATGGGTGACTTTAAGGGTTGAGACCCTGACCTGCTAAGTTACTCCAGCATTTTGTGTTTACCAGTAATATATTGTTATCAAATCAGTCTGAAGAAGGGTCCCAACCCGAAACATCACCTATCTATGTTCTCCAGGGATGCTGCCCTGATCAGTTCGTCCACCATTTTATGTCTTTCCTGGGTAAACCAGCATGTACAGTTTCTTGTTTCTACAATATATTGTTGGTGTTGGGGAATTGTTCGAGGAATGAAAATTGGTCAGAAAACATCATGGCTGTGCATCGACTACCAAGCGATCCTGAACACTAATTTGGCATGGCAGAATACCCTCGATCTAATCCTTGTCTGACGCAGCACTCACTACACTACTGCTTTCCATTGATTCATGCTGGAACTGCACTGTAAATTGTGTGCTGATACATAATTCTTCTTGATGTGTTAAGAAGGCACCGTGAGTTATCACTGGAGGCTTTTAACATACAATTTCACAGCAAAAAGAGAAATGCGTTGCCTTCTAGAGATGAGAAAATTAACTACTGCAGTGGCAAGATCAAGTTCGGCCAACATTTAGTTAGTTAGTTTATATATTGGCACGTATACAGAGATACAGTGTTCTGTTTGCTGTTCAGTCAAATCATACTGTACATAAGTGCAATGGATCTTCTGAAACAGTGCACACTCAGAACATATCACCGCTCTGAGAAAGTCATCACATTCCAGCACCATCTTGCAACTTCCAAGTCTCTGGTAAATCCTTGGGCCAAGGAGATATGCAATTTCTTTTCATCTCACTTTAAAGCCTGGTGCCCTGGCAGCACTGGGTTGAAGTAGGGGTTGGCCTGGCCGTGTGATACGGCCGGCTCCTTCCACTGCAGCTCCGTGCCGCTGCCACATGTTGTGCTCAATCACTCATTCACCAGGTGCCGTAGACCCACCTGTGGCTACCTCTGCCAACACCACACCCCACGACCAGCCACAAACGCTCTGTGCATCGCTTCCAGCAGCCTTGCCTTACCTTCGGTACACTGAGCCCACCACCTTCCACTCCCCAAGCCATTCACGGAACTTTAGGGTGCAAAAAACATGACTTCACCTTCCACAGCCGCCATCTTGAAGATGCCAAGATATTGAGATCGGTTTCAGTATTTTGGCCCAACAATGGTGAAGGAACGGTAGTACATTCAGAGTGCGTTTAGGATGTGGACTTGGAGATAATAATAATCCCATGCAGCTGCTGTCCTTGTCTTTCATGATGGAGGTCACTGGTTTGGAAAGTACTTTTGAGGCAGTCCAAGCAAGTTTCTTGGCATCGGCTGATTTCCTATCACGTCCTTCAGCTGAGAAGAAGAAATAACTTCTTATATCGGATAACTGACTAATTAATGCTCAGATCTGCTGCTTCCCTTGTGTGTCTCATGTTGTATTTTAAATAGCCCAGGCTCCTGATGCAATAACTTGAGAGTCCACTCACTTCACTCTCTTCAATCATCATGACATGATCTGCAAGAGTTTTGTTTCTTTTTGAATCACCACTTTCTGCTCAGTACGCAGGTTGTTTTTCTGAAATATAAAGCTGTCTACTTTTAACTAGTGAGATGACCGGGTGAAGTGTGACTCAATTTCTGTCCGTGTTGCCGGCCTACCGATTTGGGATAACATTACCTGCCAGAATGGTGCAGAACATCGCTGTCTCATTTTTATAATATTTAGCTGATTTGGGGATCCCGGGCATCTGTTGCCTGCTGTTGCTTCTGTTCTTAAACTGAAGAACCCCCCGAGTGGGAGGGAGGGAGGGTGCTCCAGTATTTTGACCCAGCGATGTTGAGAGAGCAGTGATCTTTTCCAAGTGTGTGTTGGATGTGGACTTGGAGGTGATGATAATCCCAGGCACCTGCTGCCCTTGTCTTTCATGATGAAGGTCGCGGGTTTGGAAAGTATATTTGAAGAAGTCCAAGCGAGTTTCTATAGGTTGTACTCCCTGCAGTGCTTTCCACAGTCAGTACATTTTGTAGGTAGTGCACTTGGTCAGTGGAGAGAGGAATGGGAGTTGGAGAAGCAAGCTATCTTCTGTCTTGCTGTATAAAAAATAATAGGCTGAAATTAATGATGTGGTAAAATGAAGAGTTGATCCCACAGCCCCCCTGTCTGACATTTTGCTAATAATAGTGTGTTCCCCACCCACCCTCTCAAGAAAATATTCACTCCATTGCATCTCACAATTGCTCCTTCGACAGTTTGACACAGTTCCTTTCAATTTGAGGATGATTCCCATCAGTACAAAGGAATAATGCCTTCTGACGAAGCAAAGCGGATAAGACGCATGCAGTAACTGGGCACGTTTTAAGCTTTGCCATCCATTGACTGAAATCTTGAATTGAGCATATCATTTGAAAACGACGTGCTGGAGTTGAGGCCTCTCTTTCTTGTACTTTTTGTGAGGTGATAAGCAAAGGGGTGAAAAGATACGACAGATAAACCAAAATACAGAACCGTGGTAACAATCAGATTAGCCAGGACATATTGAATGGTAAAACAAACTCAAGGGGAGTCAAGGAGAGTGGCCTGTTCCTGCTCTTAGTTGATACGTATGTTCTGGAACCCACATCATGAGGGTCGGTGCAACCAGATGCTATCACAACATTAAAGAGAAGCTCTTAAAAGGAATGCCAGAGGCTGAGGTTAAGTTTAGGTTGAGTGGAATTACAAGCCTGGCTCAATGCTGCAAATGGCCTCTTCTTCTGGCTCTCATGGTCCTGATTCTATCTGCTCCAATGCATTGGGTCAAAATATTTTTCAAGGCATTTCTACCAAAATGGAATTGAACACCAAGGCGTCCTGGGAGAATAAGGAGATGGGATCAGATTCTTCGCCACAAAACTGTGCTTCAGGAAAACAGTTGAGGGTGCCGGGAGGAAGCGCGGATGGGAGGGATGAAGTGGTCATTTAAGGAATCAGTGTCAGCTAATCAAAACCACATTTTTGGAAAGATATATTGGTTTTCAGTAGAATAAGGTAAATATTTTGATTTATTGTAATGGTTGTTCTTTGAGATCCAATATTGGACAAGGTAACCTAAGATAATGAGTAAATAAGATCATAAGACAATAAAATATAGGAGCAGAATTAGGCCATTTGGCCCATTGAGTCTGCTACACGATTTGATCATGGCTGATCTATTTTTCTCTCTAACCTTTGACCAAGAACCTATCAATCTCCACTTTTAAAAATACCCAATGAATTGTCTTGTGGCAATGAATTCCACAGATTCACCACTCTCTCACCCAGCTCCTTCCCCCTCTCCTACCCATGACAACGCATATCAAATTGTCCAGAGGTGTCCAATAGTTGTTACATAAGTGTAAGAAAATAACTGCAGATGCTGGTACAAATCAAAGGTATTTATTCACAAATGCTGGAGTAACTCAGCAGGTCAGGCAGAATCTCAGGAGAGAAGGAATGGGTGACGTTTCGGGTCGAGACCCTTCTTCAGACTGAAGAAATGTCACCCATTCCTTCTCTCCTGAGATGCTGCCTGGCCTGCTGAGTTACTCCAGCATTTTGTGAATCAATAGTTGTTACATGGTGCATTTAACCTTCTGATTCAGGGAACATCTGTCAGCTCATCGCTGCTGTTCACTGCTATTCCTGTTGGGCAAGAATGGCAGTCAGGAGTGTAACATGCCCAAGCTGGGTTCCTCCCCAGTTAAATAGCCCAGTGTCATTCATCGCCTGACAAACACATGAAGATTGACTGCCAGGGCTCATTACTGGGGTGACAAGTGGGTGTGTAGTCAGTCGGGAACAAGGGGTTAGGACTGGAGTCAAGAACAACAATAGCAAAAAGTAGGCAGAGCATAACTTTGAGTAAGGGACATGGGAAGAGAAATGACATGAATTTGATTTCCATAAGTTCTGGTAAATTAAAGAGTGGGTTGGTCTTTAAATGGTTGTAACGAAGAGCAGCTCACAGAGGAATTAAACTCCTACAGTGCTCATCACTCTTCACATCAAAGACTGGATTTGTTGAGCAGCCGAGGTAAACTGACTGTTTTACCCATCAAACTGCATCAACAGAGACCCTTCATTGAGGTCCCTTGCAGAACTGGTGCTTTGATGCCATTGCTGGTTGGGAACCATGCTTTCACATGAAGCCGTGTGCTCCACCTATGTCAGAATACTATCCTAAGGTGCAATCTACTGTATGTAACCCTTGGTACACTCTGTGTTAGTCAAATCATTTTAAAGTAAAATAGCTGATGGAGACATTTCACATTGGCTTAGTATGTAAGACAATAGGGCACAGGTTAGGGTAAGACAGGCACAAAAGCTGGAGTAACTCAGCGGGTCAGGCAGCATCTCTTGAGAAAAGGAATAGGTGACGTTTCGGGTCTGAAGAAGGGTCAACTGCAGTTCCTTCCTACACACATGGTTTGGATAAATTGGACATTGCTTTGCTTGGAAGTGTTGTACTGCAGGGGCCAGTGCTTGGTATTCAGTGTGTAATTTAGCTTAGTTTAGTTTAGTTTCAAGATACAGCATAGAAACAGGCCCTTCAGCCCACTGAGTCCACGCCAACTATTGATCACCCGCTCACATTAGTTCTATGTTATCCCACTTTCTCATCCACTCCCTACACATGAGGGGCAATCTGCAGAGGACAATTAACCTCCAAACCCCTCACGTCTTTGAATGACCAGAGGTTTGGCTGCAGGGATAATGCAGGAATATAATCTGAATTCTGCTGGTAGCACAGACGTGGAGGGGAGGTGTGAGGGGGGCAGGAGTGTTGGGGAACCAGACAAGTGATGAAGCCATATGTGAGACTCGAGGGACTAGGACTTTAAAAAAGAGCAACTTCATCAGCTCTGGCGCTCAGTGTGCCAAGTATTAAAAGCAGCAGTTTTTCTGGAAACACAATGAATGTACATTAGCCAACAGTCCAGACTTAATTGGCAGCTTGTACCTGACTAAAGCTAAACAAACGCGAGCTTTTGTGAACCAATTAATGAAAGTGATTCAATATGATCATTAGGGGGAAGCAAACATGTTCTCAGGCTAAAAGGCAGAGTTTGAAGAGACCAGGATGCAACAATCTTTGCCAACGTGTATTTCTTGTTCTAAGAGTGGCCAGGTTGTTTCCATCATGGCATTTGCACACATGTTTGGACTGAGTCTCGCCACTGGTAGGGAAATGAGTGCGGGGATTTGTAACACAAATCAGGAATGTATAGAACAAGTGGGTTGTAATGCCACACGGCAGTAATGCTGTTTAGAAGCACAATGTTCTGGCCAACAGTCCCTCCTGACCACAGGGACTGACCAAAGAGAGGGACCACTCCTCCCCACCACTAACCCCCCCTGTAACACATGTGTGCCCATGTCCCACATCCATGCATATACCTAGAAACACCCACATGGAAACACTCAAGAACCCTGCGGCCAACCAAAATGAATATGCCACAGCCATCACTGATGTTGTCAGCAAGTGTGTAGAGGACTGCATGCCAAACAAGTCAACCGGAAACATGCGGTCCATTACCAGGTCAATGTGTAGACTCCACACAGACGGCACCAGAAGTTCAGGATTTAACTTGGTTCTCTGGAGCTGTGAGGCAGTTCAATGCCCAGCACCAATGTGTTGTGGAGTTAGAGCTGGCTGTGTGCTGAAATCATCTTCAACTGCGAGTGTTCAACCTTGAACATGGTTTGGTACCTGAGGTGCTTTGTACAACCTTCAGTTTAAACAGCCACCTCCTTTTTGGCAACAATCCTATTCTCTCCTTGCATCAAACGAAAAAACTACTCTAATAGCTCAGCAGGACAGGCAGTGTCTGTGGAAAGGGAAAAACAGGGATGACATTTCAAATCAGTGAACATTTATCAAAAGCACAGCTGCCCTGTTGCAATCCAGCCCACATTGAGATGCAATATCATCAGCCTGCAATGCTAACTCTTTGTTTCCCTCCCCTCAGATGCTGCCATTCTTACTGAGAGTTTTCACCTTCTCTGTTTATTTCAGATTTTCAGCACCTGCAGTATTTTGATTTTGGTATTTAGCTTTGTGAGAGAGGACTTTAAACTTTAAACGTCACAGATTAAATTTGTGTGGTCCATCAGTAAGAAAAAGCAATATGCTCCCATTTTTATCACCATGTGATGTTTCTAAAGAACTGTCCCAATACTTCACTGGGCACTGGCAGAGGGCACTTGGGAATTACAGTATTTGTTATTAATTCTAACGTTGACTAGGAATATAAAATTAATGATGACAATCAAACGCCCATTATCCACTTGATCTGATTCTTGCTTTCTGTGAAGTTCAAGGGAAAGAAACATCAGGCTGGATATACTGTTGGCAGCTGATCAACTGTTTTGTACGAAGTTGCAATTAAATTCGCCTCTAGCTGAAGTTTACCGTGTTCTTCTACTGGAGAATAGGTAAAACCTTATAAATATCTGATGCTGCTCTTTGATCCTTTGTTTGTGTCCACACTACACAACTGTGTAGTGGTGGTACAGCAGTAGAGTTGCTGCCTTACAGCGCCAGAGACCTGGGTTCGATCCTGAAGAAGGGTGCTGTCTGTATAGAGTTTGTACGTTTTTCCCGTGACCTGCGTGGGTTTTCTCCGGGTGCTCCGGTTTCCTCCCACACTCCAAAGACGTGCAGGTTTGCAGGCTATTTGGCTTAGGCAAAATTGTAAATTGTCCCTAGTGTGTGTAGGACTGTGTTAGTGTGCGGGGATCACACTGGGTGGGTCGAAGCGCAATGTATCTCTAAATTAATCGAAAAAAATAATAACTGGAAATCTCCACTGTTGCAATACTGGTGCGATTTATTTGGATGTTGCCTCCCTGAATTGGGACACCTGATTCTCCCGACATACCATGAGTGTTTCCATACTAATTGACAAAGTCAACTCCTTTGTCAGCAGATGCAGCAGGTGTTCAGAGTACTTGCAGTGCTCATTATGCAGGTCGTGCTGGGAGTCAGCGTACATAACGTACTGTGTTGTCACAGTATGCATGTCACTTGTAGGAACACGATACGTTTGGTGACCACAATAAACAAGGTCCCTAGGTAACCCCGCACAGAAAACATTCACAAGACTGCAGTGAGAATGCTGAAATTACATCTGTAATGTCATTGTCAGATTCCTCCCAAATAGCTGCTATTGATTCTTGAAAACCAGGTCAACAAATATCTCGACCTGAAACATCACCCATTCCTTCTCTACAGAGATGCTGCCTGACCCGCTGAGTTACTCCAGCATTTTGTGTCTACCTTTTATCCAACAAAAGTGAGTCATTTGAGAGGTTGCATAAGGACGCCCGATTACATTGGTGGCAGGTGAGTGGAGTGTAGTCACATCATGGGCTGGCTCTCCTCCATCCCTGTAAGCAAACATCTTTAACAAAGTGCAGGTGCAATCACTGAAATATCATGATAAGACAAATGCATCATTACTCAGACTGGGTTCTGTTTGAGGATGAACTTCAGTGTTTCTGATTCCTCGGAGTCATACAGTAAATCCTCCACTTTCATGTCGACCAGCAAGCTCCCTTTTACATGGGCTCATTTTATTCAGCCTTCTTCCCATTAACTTCCCCAAGATCCTTTCACAACCACTATACTCACCTACACACTCGAGGCAATTTTCATGGTCAGAGAGTCATTCAGCATGGAAAACAGGCCCTTAGGTCCTATTCATCCATGCCGACCAAGATACCTCATCTAAGCTATTCCCATTTATCCACACTTGGCCCATATCCCTCTAAGCCATTTCTGTTCATGTGTCTGTCCAAATGTATTTTCAATGTTGTTATTGTTCCTACCTCAATGACCTCCTCAGGCAGTCCATTCCATAAAACCAACACCTGTGTGAAAAAGTTATGCCTCAGGTTACTATGAAATCTTTCCCTTCTCATCTTAAACCAATGGCCTCTAGTTCTTGATTCCCCTACCCTATGGAAAAGACTCAGCACATTCACCATTTATATTCCCACATGATTTTATACACCTCTATATGATCACTTCTCAGCCTCCAGTGCTCCAAGGAATAAAGTCCTAGCCTACCCAACTTCTCTCTGTAGCTCAGGCCCTCAGGTCCTGGCAATATCTTCATAAATCTTCTCTGCACCCTTTCCAATTTAATGCCATCTTTTGTATAGCAGGTTGACCAAAACCGAACACAATACTCCAGGATTGGCCTCATCAACGTCTAATACAACTGTAACATAACCTCCCAACTTTTATACTAATTCTCTGAATGATGAATGTCAATACAGTATAAACCTGCTCCATCATCCTTTTTACTTGAGATGCCACTTTCTGGGAACTATGTACTTATACGCCACAATCCCTCTGCTCTATAACATTCAGTTCACTGTGAAGACCCTGCCCTGGTTAGACATCACAAAATGTAACACCTCACATATGTCTGAATTAAACTCCATTAGGTATTTCTCGGCCCAGTTGTCGAGCTGATCAAGATCCTGCTTTCATTATTAATATCATCTTCACTGTCTACAAAACCTTCCACTTTAGTGTCATCTGCAAGCTTGCTAATTAATCATGCCTTGTACATTCTCAACCAAACCATTGATACAAGGGCCAATTAACCTACTAAGTCCCATTACTCCGGAGCACACAGGGGAAGACCACAGGATGGCACCGAGAGTGTCCATGCACAGACAGCACTGGATTGAACCCAGGTCTTTGGAGTTTCAAGCTGCACCACTATGCCTATGTCATCTGTTCTTCAAATTCGATGAAATCGACAGAAAAGAGAGAATAGTGATATTATGTATTTATGCCTGACTAAATAGTATTACTAATGCATAGTCCCTGGCCAGCTACATTGAGCTGTCCAAGCCTGTAGCCATGTGCACAGCTGGTGGAAGTAATGAGGATTTTTGTCCAAGTACAGAAGCAAATGTTGTGGGCCAGTAACCTCATATTGTGAGTGTGCATCCCTCCTGTCCATGTGTTCCTGTTGGAAGATGTGGGAAGGTGGTGTGAAAGGTCAATGAGACTTCCACTGTCTGGTTTAGGAGTTCTTGTAAAATGGCAGATACACCATGTTGAACTGGAGCTCCGGGAGCAGACTGATGGAAGCAGGAGTCACTATATCCATGGACTATCCCAGAGTGGAGCATCCTTCCCAACACCACCAGATGTGCACCAACCTTGTCACTCTTCAACTTGGACATGGATCATCTCGCCAAACTTGCCCACATAAACATCTAAATAACCCTTTTGAAACCAGTACCCAGGCGAGTGCAACCTGCATGAGATAGCCCAGGTGTTGGCGGATGTGCAGCAGAAAGCAGAAACAGAAACAGGATCTGAGGCATGAGCTCACTGGGACAGCCAGCTACTGTTCTCTCAGTATCCTGGCCTCCATTTTACTTTCAGAGTGGGATGCCAGGGAAACGTTGCAAACTGCAGCAGATTTACAATGGTTAATGCTGCTGTTAGCGGGCTGCTAATGGAGAAGCTCAATGGAGAAAGTGGCCCACTTCAAATTGTCAGTGAGCGTGGGTTCACGAGAACATTCCTTGTTGTGTTTTTCGGCCTTTCCTCTCATCTCTTTAAATCACAAATTTCAAATAACTCTCTTCCTTCACATTTGCCTGCCCCTATTTTCCCACCCAGTCCCAATTCCACCCCATCCCCCTCTTTGTCTCCCTCCAATTTATCTCAAATGTGATTATTTCAATCTCATTTTCAAATTGAGAACTTAACTAGGGGGGCACTGCGTGGGGTAGAGCTGCTTCCTCACAGCACTAAAGAACTGGGTTTTGATCCTGACCATGTGTGTACTCTGTGTGGAGTTTGCACGTTCTCCCTGTGACTGCATGGGTTTCCCTCGTGTGCTCCGGTTACCTCCCACATCCCAAAGACACGTGGATTTGTCGGTTAATTGGTCTCTGTAAATTGCCCCTCGTGTATAAGGTCTAGATGAGACAGAGTAGATCAAGGAATCCTGCCACCCTGGCCATTCCCTTTCCTCTCTTTTACCTTCAGGGCGAAGATACAGGAGCTTGAAACCCTGGCCTCCAGGTTTAATGACATCTTCCCCGTTGCCACCTGACTCCAAAATCAATTTTTCACAACCCCCTTCCTGGAGGTGCATCCGCATACTGGTACTCTTGACTCTTCCTCATTCATATATCGTGGAGGCCAAGTCATTGAGTATTTTTAAGGCAGTGTGTATGGAGTGTGCACACTCTCCCTGTGAGAATGTGCATGGCTGAAACTCCTCGAGGGCCAAGGCCCACAGGGGAACAGTAAGGCAGAGGCTCTGCCAATGGAGCTACTGTGCCACTCCATCGCTCTATCTATCCTGAAGATGCACAGAATAGAAACAGGCCCTTCGACCCACTATGTTCATGCTGACCATCTAGTACCTCTCTATACTAATCCCAATTTTCACCAATTGATCCATAGACTTCTGTGCCTTAGCAATTCAATTGGTCTTCTGGATACGTTTTAATATTGTGAGTCTCCTCACTACCACTATCCAAAAAGGCAGTGACTTTCAGATACCAACCAAAATCTATTGTAAAAACCATTCTGCAAATCCCCTCTCAAACACTTCCCTCTTATGTCAAATCAGTGTTCTCTGTTTTTTGACAGCTCTGTAATGGGGAATCATTTCCTGCTGCCACCTTATCTATGCTATTTATAATTTTATATAACATTATCACATCCCCCAAAGCATCCTTAACTTCAAGGAAAATAAAGTCAGTTTATCCCGTCTCTGCATTTGCTAATTTTTGAGATCCAGCAGGCTCTTCGGCCCACCAAGTCCACACCAACCATCAATCACCCACCCATACACTACTTCTATGTTATCCCACTTTCACATCCTACACACCAGTGGCAATTTACAGAAGCCAATTAACCGACAAACCTGCACATCTTTGGAGTGTGAGAGGAAACCGGACATCCGGAGAAAGCCACAGGGAGAATGTACCAACTCCACATGGACAGCATCTGTAGTCAGGATGGAACAGGGGAGTCATCAACCCTACCGCTGCACCACTAATACAACTGCCCACTCAGAACTGAACCGCTCCACCCCAGGCAACATCGTGGACTATCCCTTCCACACTTGCATCCTTCCAGAACTGCACGCAGTTTTTTTTGTTTTTGTTTTTTACCAAAAATTATTTAATCAATTATTTCCAATAATAGTTACAGTGCAAAATTAAACAAAACAAAACCCACCACCATAATACAAGACAAACAAATATACTAAATAAACTGTTATACAACTATATTACAATCCTTATTGAGGATGACTTCAACCCCACGCGGTGCCTAGCGGTCCTGGAAATCCCCCATGCTCAGCCGTGAGTACCACACACGTTCAAGCCCCCCCCGACACTCGGTGGGGCGGGACAAGGGCCGGCCGAACACCACACAGTAGTCCAGCTGTGGCCTGACCAATGTTTTACATTTGCCATAATGCTGCCATGAATATCGTGGATAATTCTCGAAGCTCCGTTCACACTGGGAACCAAGCTAATTTTTGCACAAAGCCAACACAGACCACTGTGAGCGACAGAATCCCCTCAGAAAAGGCTGCTTGCTTTCTTGGTGAAATTCCGAGCCTGCCAGAGACAGCTGTCCACATCCCAGGACAGCTGCAGCAGTCGACAGAGCTGCTGATAGTATTGTGCCGCGCATTCCTAAACAACACGCTTTCTGAAAGTGAGTTACTGAGTAACTGCAAGAAGTTGATGGAGTCAGAATTAACAGCATTACTGGCAGCAGTGATTTTTAACATTGGTTTAAGCAGACTGTTTGTGTAGGCAGCCAGTCGAGCTATTGTATCTGCAGCGCAGAGAAGTGGGTACAACAAAATATAGTTTGCAGTTGATCAAAATATAGAAAGGGTAATTGATTAAGGCCCACCAAGCTTGGACAGAGGAACAAGAGGAAGCAAATAAGGAAACATCATGTCAATTAAACTACAATCATATGGAATGTGGGAAACGTCCATTCCTAGATGGTTTGCTGGCTTGACGTATCTTCTTGCGTGGCATGGCGTCACTTTTAGCCAAGGAACCAGGGTTCCTGTCACCAGCATTTGCTTCCTGGCATGAGAGTAAAAGTACAACAGTTGAGGAAAATGACCTTAACTTCTGCAAGGAAAAGACACCACCCGCTTCACTGTCCCTGGTGCCAATCCTACTCTCAAAATTCATTCTATTTGTGGATAAGGGGTGGGGAAAACCACTGGAACTCAGATGCAGAGACCTGAACAATGCAGAAGTAGACGAGCCATTGACCGGTTGTCAACTGAATTGGAGTTCCAATTCAGGGAGATGTTTCTGATTGTAAATTTCTGAAGTCACCTCCCACCTCAAAATAATGAATTGTTCATGGTTAGATCCAGTCTGAAAATGATTTACGGTTCTCATCTTTATTTATGGGGTGCGTGTCAATGGTGCTAACACTCTAAGCCTTGTCTTAGCATCAACCTGCAGAGCTCTGAGGCAAGCTTATACTGCAGTTGGTCTGCTGATGACGTCTGGCACTTAATCCCGGAGGGAAAGTAGAGCTTTGGAGTGAGAGTAAAGGTTAGTATCAAATCTGCAAGAGGTGTCACCACGATAGCCTTGCTATGATCAATCACAGCCTGTCATCACTGCCATAATACGTCATGCTGACAGGCCTAAAACCCCAGCCCTCTGCATTTGTCTTCCTCCTTGTTAGTAAAGGGATCACAGATAAGAAAGGCTTTGTAAGATGGACGAAGGTCTCACACTATGTAACCAAGGAAGTCATTGATTTCATGTGGGGCTGACCTGGAAACGGGAACGTATTTACTGTAGCACAGGTTCAATAAGCAGCACGAAGGAGCACAAAAGTACATTTTCTAGATGTCAGCCAACTGAAGAAATGCTGTGTTATGTGACATATTTTTAAGCCAGCATTCCTCGTTCTTCCTCTAGGTCTATCTGGAGGTTGCGGGCTCTTGCTGGGATTCCATGCCTTGCAGGAAAACCTCGGCTACCTCACCCAACCTCGGCTCCCTTCACCTGTAACATCGTGCAATATGTCTGCCACACATCTCCTGGGAAAGAGGGTGTTCCTGCAATGAAAGATGCGAACGTGGGGCGATTTCCCTCTCTACCTCCCCACACATGAGTACAGAAAGTAACTCCAATGCCACAGGTTGAACCAAGCTGGGTGGAGCTGCTGCATCTTTGTGCCAGAGAGCTGGGTTTCAACCTCGTCTGTGTGGATTTTGCATCATCTCCCTGTGTGTGTGCATGGGTTTCCTCCAGGTGCTACATCATCCCAAAGACATAGACGTTTTAGATTAATTGGCCTCTATAAATTGACAATTGTGCACCAGGATTTGATTTGGACTGTATGGACAGAAAGGCCTGTTTCCATGCTGTACTTTTCAATCAATTCAATCAATCGATCATGCACTATTTGGTTTTGTACTGCACCATAAGCTTGAAGGTTATCATCAGAGTCTCTTTAAAATAAAATATTATTCCACACTGTAGTTTAGTGTGGGCCGAACTTCAGGTTTTACACAGGACTTCAGCCAAAATGTCACCAGGTGATCAGAAGAGCTTTTACACAAGATTTCCAGTTTTCCCTCTATAGGACTATTAGTCACCCAGTAGCAGCTGAGTGTTGGTGTCAGGAAGCTATTTAACTGCGATCTCTATTACTATGGACAGTATCAGTACCCATTCACCGGTCCCCGCCATTAAAATCCTGAGAACATCAGTAACCAGAAACTCAACTGCAGCCAATTAAATGCAATGAGAGCAGGTCAATGGATGGGAATCAGGTAGCAAGTGCCTCACCTCCTGAGACCTCAAGCTCTTTCCACTATTCACAAGGCACAAACTCTTTGATTGCCCAGTTGGCTGCAGCTTCAGCAATCCTTAGAAAGTTTGATGCCATCTCAGAGAAAGCAATCTTTATCAACGACCATAAATAAACGTTTGCTCCACCACTGACATGCGTAGCTGCACCACATTATCCACCCCGGCAACTCTGATAGTATTTCCAAAACCCAAGATATCTACCACCAAGAAGATGAAGGGCAGCAAGAACATGAGAAAGTCACCACCCGCAGGTACCCTTTCAAGGGTGTGGCACGGTGGCGCAGGGGTAGTGTTGCTGCCTCACAGCGCCAGAGTCCTGGGTTCGATCCTGACTAGTGGTGCTGTCTGTGCAGAGTTCGTATGTTCTTCCCATGATCCTGTGCGTTTTCTCTGAGTGCTCCGTTTCCCTCCCACACTCCCAAGACATGCAGGTTTGTAGGTTAATTGGCTTCAGAAAAATTGTAAATTGTTCCTAGTGTGTAGGATAGTGGTAGTGCACAGGGATCGCTGGTCGGCACGGACTCAGTGGGCCGAAGCACCTGTGTCCTCTCTGTATCTCTAAATTAAACTAAACTAAACTAAGGACACGTATCATCCTGATTTGGAAATATATTATCAATACTTTATTGCCGACAAGGCAAAAACCCTGAAACAGCACCTTCACCAGAAGGGTGATTCACAACCATCGGCTCCATTACAATTCGGATAGGCATTAAATACTGGAATTACCAGCAACATCCAAAAGATGAATAAAGTTGAGATCATTCAATAATTCTCTTTTTGGCAAGATCAAAATCAGAAGCAGAACCAGTCTGACACTTTCCAGCACGTCTGACAATGATTGTGGTACGTCCACCACTATCCTGATTGTAGACACAAGGAACTGCAGGTGCTAGCTTACCAAGGAAAGACACAGAATGCTGGAGTCACTCAGCGGGTCAGGCAACATCTCCAGAGAACATGGATAGACAATAGACTATAGACAATAGGTGTAAGAGTAGGCCATTCATCCCTTCAAGCTATTCAATGTGATCATGGCTCATCCTTCCCAATCAGTACCCCGTTCCTGCCCTCTCCCCATACCCCCTGACTCCGCTATCATTAAGAGCTCTATCTAGCTCTCTCTTGAAAGCATTCAGAGTATTGGCCTCCACTGCCTGAGGCAGAGAATTCCACAGATTTACAACTCTCTGAATGCAAAAGTATTTCCTCATCTCCATTCTAAATGGCCTACCCTTTATTCTTAAACTGTGGCCCCTGGTTCTGGACTCCCCCAACATTGGGAACATGTTTCCTGCCTCCAACATGTCCAATCCCATAATAATCTTATATGTTCAAAAAGATCCCCTCTCATCCTTCTAAATTCTAGTGCATACAAGCCCAGTCGTTCCAGTCTTTCAACATACGACAGTCCCGCCATTCCTGGAATTAACCTAGTGAACCTACGCTGCACTCCCTCAATAGCAAGAATGTCCTTCCTCAAATTTGGAGACCAAAACAGTACTCCAGGTGCAGTCTCACTAGAACCCTGTACAACTGCAGAAGGACCTCTTTGCTCCTATACTCAACTCCTCTTGTTATGAAGGCCAACATGCCATTAGCTTTCTTCACTGCCTGCTGTACCTGCATGCTTACTTTCAGTGAATGATGAACAAGGACACCCAGATCTCTTTGTACTTCCCCATTTCCTAACTTGACCCCATTCAGATAATACTCTGCCTTCCTGTTCTTACCACCAAAGTGGATAACCTCACACTTATCCACATTATAGATGACGTTTCTAGTCGGGACCCTTCTTCAGAACCTGTCTGAGTAGGAGTCTGAAGAAGGGTCCCGATCAGAATCGTTACCTCTCCATGTTCTCCAGGGATGCTGCCTGACTCGCTGAGGTGCTCCAGCATTTTGTGACTATTCTGTTTGTCGCTGATTGGGGATGAAATCTGCACTCATGGGGCTTTCCTCCTAACAATGCCGCAAGAAAATTCCCAACGCATCAACACCTGTCCAGACCGCCAGGTGTTTCCCAATCCCTCCTCAACTCTCAGCACATCCCAGCAGCTGTCAGTGGTCCTTCCCCTTCACTCCGTGCCTGCATATTCCCAATGCCTCCTCACTTCCCAACACTACCAGGAAAGAAAGCTCCCTGTATTCCCAGATTATGGTTCAAGCACACATTTTCTCAGGGATTCCTGTCTCATTTCAATAAAGTGATGTTCTGAATAATCTACTGGAAACACAGCTAATGTTTCCCTAATCCTCACCTGGAACCTTTTTATTTTATTTTATTGTATCTATTTATTTATTTTCCGGTCAATACAATGCAACAGATTGACCATATTATGAAATGAGTTGTTGGTTGAGGCACAAGAACTGGCGCTCATTTAGAGTATTGGAAGCTTGGCTTCACAACAGCTGAGTCCATTGATCTATTTTGTTAACATTGTAATTCTAAGTTAGGGTCTTCCGATATCAGGCAGGCCTCTGTTCCTTAAACAGTGGACCATGAATGGGACACCTGCTACAGAGGTCTGGTTTTGAAGAGAATGCCTCTTGCAACAAAGCTTCTATTGACTCAGTTTAGCCCTGTGCCCTGCCACGTGAGTGAAGTAAGGTTTGGGTCGATTAAAACATTATTGTTGCACCAACAACCTCTTTAATGTCTGTGTTCAATATTGTTGACGGAGCTGACAGTTGTTTTGTTTTAATCACGTTTCACACTCTAAAGTGGGGTTCTTACCTTCTGACTGATTGTCCACACAATGGTGTGACTCATTAACCCTCCACTCCCAGTTACTGTATTACCTATTGATAAACTGACCATTACCGTGTGATTCATTAACCTACTGCAGGCTCTGTATGAATGACGATAGCACATCACTCCAGGGCTGTGTGACAGAAAAGCCTGACAAAGTCTGAGCGACACAGTGGCGCTGCAGTCGAGCTGCTGCCTTACCGGGTTCGATCCTGACTGCGATTGCTGTCTGTATGGAGTTTGCACATTCTCCTTGTGACCACGTGGGTTTCCTCCCACACTCCAAAGATGTGCAGGTGTGTTTGTTACTTGGCTCCTGTAAAGTGTCCCTCGTTGGATAGAACTAGTGTAAGGGGTGATCATTAGTTAGTGTGGACTTGGTGGGCCGAAGGGCCTGTTTCGAAGCTGTATCTCTAATCTAAACTAAATTAAACTGTGCAATTATCAAGCAGCAGTGCAGGTAATTATGCCATAACACAAGTGTTGCGTTCCGAAGAAACCTTGCATAATGAAAAATGGTGCTATCATATCTAATACGTGTTATGGAAACATGCATTACAGCAGGACTATCTATATCATCTATCTATCTATCTATCTATCTATCTATCTATCTATCTATCTATCTATCTATCTATCTATCTATCTATCTATCTATCTATCTATCTATCTATCTATCTATCTATCTATCTATCTATCTATCTATCTATCTATCTATCTATCTATCTATCTATCTATCTATCTATCTATCTATCTATCTATCTATCTATCTATCTATCTCGGTTTGTTTGTGTGTATGTGTGTATGTATGCACCATGCCCTTGCGTTTCTACACAGCCAAAACAGTACACGATAGCGCCACAATCTTTGGCCCACCTTACTCACCATTCCCCTATGGTGTGAATAAACCCACTTTCGTTACTTTTTACAAACAATTTACCTTATAAACTTTAATAAATCCGTCCCCGTCCCCCCCGGAGGACCAGCGGGAGGGCCAGCGCCCATCCCCGTCTGCCCCGCGCCTGACCTTCCTCCCATACTGCAGCGCGCCACAGAGGCTCAGGCAGAGGGTCCAACAAGATGGCCGTCACCCGCCGCTCGCAGCAGGAGAAATGCCACCGAGGTCGCCTTCTCCCTGTCCACTCGCGCCCACCCATGGCCCCGGGAGACGCTCCACGCCTGACAACGGGTCCATGCCGTTCCCCCCGTTCTCCGCCGTAGATTGCAGCCGAGCTGCAGGAGACGCTTCAGCCCTGCAGGAGAAACGGGGCCGACGTTACTGCTTTTTCCCTCTCCCCCCTTGCTGGCACACGACCACGGGGGCACTCCCCGCCCGGCAACGGCTCCACGGCTGGGTCGAGGGGGGCAGGAGAGGAGGGGTGGAGCGGGAGGAGGGGGCTGGGGGGGATGGGAGGGGTGGAGGGAGGGAGGGAGGGAGGGAGGGAGGGAGGGAGGGAGGGAGGGAGGGAGGGAGGGAGGGAGGGAGGGAGGGAGGGAGGGAGGGAGGGAGGGAGAGGGGAGGGAGGGGGAGGGATGAAGGGGATGGGGGTGAGAGGAGGGAGGGAGGAAGAGGGGAGAGGTGAAGGGGTTGGGGTGAAGGGGATGGGGAGGGGGGTTGGGGGGAGGGAGGGGTGAAGGGGATGGGGAGGGGGGTTGGGGGAGGGGTGAAGGGGGTGGGGAGGGATGGGGAACGGGTGAAAGTGATGGGGAGGGGTGAGGGGGAGGGGTCAAGGGGAGAAGGGGTGCTGCACCAATGCAGGAGAGGTTTACACTTGGTCTAGTGTGTAATAAAAAGGAACTGCAGAGATTTCCCGACCCGATACGTCACCGATCCATTTTCTCCAGAAATGCCTACCTGACCCATTGAGTTACTCCAGCATTTTGTGTCTATCTCAACAAGTAGCTGACAACAAAGCAACGTTGCAGACACATCTTTAGCAATGTACACTTGTTACTGCGTGACTGATCATTTTTTAACAATTCAACCTCTTGACAACTGCATAATTTCTGCCTGTCACGATGTGTTTGACAGCCCTGTGACAATGCAGTTACATTATCATGTGGGTGACAATTGTACAGTGGTGCAGCATGTCACATTGTGACTGATTACCATGAAGACTTGTCACTGTGCTGTATCAGTGTGACACAGTCACTGCACAACAAACATATTGTAATATTGATTATCAATTGTTTTATAAAGTCGTACATGGAAGTTGATTTGTAAACTTAAAGCCCATAGAATGAAAGGCATGGATAAGAGTTTTGCAAAGAGAAGTGGTAAATTATTATTTCAGGACGGAGACAGAATATGGAATTGTCTGTCAGAAGACTCTGTGATAGGTTCTGAGATCTTGCCTTTTTTAATATATATAAATGGCTTGTAGTGCAGGGTATAGTTTCCTAATTGCTGGTTTACACAGTTTTTGACAGTGTGGTGTAAGTCAGTAAGGTGAAATTATTCTATTGCAAAAAGGCATAGATAGGTTGGGTGAATGGACAGACAAGTGGCAGATGAAATTTAATACATTATGAAGTGAAGATAGACACAAAAAGCTGGGTCGAGACCCTTCTTCAATCTAAGGAAGGGTCTCGATCCGAAACGTCACACATTCCTTCAGACTGAAGAAGGGTCTCGACCCGAAACGTCACCCATTCCTTCTCTCCAGAGATGCTGCCTGTCTCACTGAGTTACTCCAGCTTTTTGTGCCTATCTTCTGTTTAAACCAGCAACTTCAGTTCGCTCCTACACATTATGAAGTGACCTACTTTGGCAAAAAAATAAGGCAGTCCAGATAGCACAGGTCCATAACATGTGCAGGAACAGGATATATTTGTGCATGAAATCTAGAGTGGTCGTGTCTGAAGAAGGGACTCAAACCAAATAATCTGTCTGTCCGTCCCCTCCACTAATGCTGCCTGACCCATTGAGTTCCTTCAGCACTTTGTTTCATTTTCAAGATTCCAACATGTGCAGTCTCATAGTTCCTAGTGGCAGGGCTTGTTGGCAATGGTCAGTATAGTCTATGCACTCATAAACACATTGAGCACATGAGCACCAAAGGTATGTTTAGCCCTTATAAAATGTTGGTTCAGCCATAAGTGGAATATTGCATCTCATTCTTGTCACATAAATTTAGGAATGAAGTGAGCGTGCAAGAGAGGGAAAGAGAGGGAAACATTTATTGAGGGAAAACCAATTCCAGTTATAAAGTTAGACTGCAGAAGCTGAGCTTGTTCTATGTGAACTAAGGAAGGTTGATGGAAGATTTTATAGGGTTGTACAAAACTGTGACTGGTTTAGACTGAGAAATGTTGGTTAGTACATCAAGGACAGTAGACACTGACTTAAGATTTTGTCAAAAGATAGGAGGGCGCATGTGGAAATATATTTTCTCAGAGAGCGGTTATATTACCACATCCACTGCCTGTAACGGAGGTAGAAGCAAAATCAGTCAGGGCCCTCAGCAAGGAAAGACACAAAATACTGGAGTCAGGCAATGGGTCAGGCAGCATCTCTGGAGAACATTGATCGGTGACATTTCAGGCCAGGACTTCTTCAGACTCCAAAGAAAGGAGAAGAACTCCTTCAAAGTAGGCATACCTTGAAGAGATTTTGCAGTGAAACTCAAAACATCACCTATCCATGTTCTCCAGAGATGCTGCTTGACCCACTGAATTACTCAAGCACTCTGTGAAACGTCACCTATCCATGTTCTCCAGAGATGCTGCCTGACGCTGAGTTACTCCAGCCCTCTGTGAAACGTCAGTTAACCATGTTCTCCAGAGATGCTGCCTGACCCGCTGAATTACACCAGCACTCTGTGGAATGTCACCTATCCATGTTCTCCAGAGATGCTGCCTGACCCATTGAATTACTCCTGCACCTTGTGTCTTTTTTAGTAAAACAACATCTGCAGTCCCTCAGCAAGGAATTGGATATGCACTTGAGGGAGAAAAATTTGCAAGTTTAGAGGGAAAGGACTAGGACAGTGTGAGCCATGGGCTTCCTTTACTCAGAGCTGGCATAGATTTGTTGCACCAAATGGTTTTCTGTACCATGCCAACTATTCTACGTTTCAGTATATTCTGACAGATATTGTAATACTGCATAAATACAACTGCAGCTAAGACTCAGCGAAGCCATCACTGGCATTAAACTGTTACTAGGGAGCATAGCTTTAAGGCGAGAGGGACAAAGTTGAAAGGAGATGAGCTGGGCAAGTCGTTTCCATAGAGAGTAGTGGAACACACTGCCAGGGTTGATGATGGAGGGAGATTGGAGAGTCGTATTTAAGAGTCTTTAGGCAGATGGATATGCAGGGGATGGAGGGATATGGACCACGTGCAGGCAGGGGAGATTAGTTTAGCTGTACGTGTAGCATGGACATTGTGAGCTGAAGAGCCTGTTCCTGAGCTGTACTGTTCTATATTCTATGTTCTAATGCAACAGTGCAGCTCTCTCACTGTGTGACGGATAATCCTGTAACTGTACAGACACATCCTTATCCTGTATGGACCTTATCCTTTATCCTGAGACTGTTGTCCATTGTCTGCATTTCAGTGCACACTTCTCCATGCTCATGAGGGCTGAGGCTTGTTCATTTCTGCCCTCTTTCCTTCACATAAGCTGGCGTGCAAGCATGGCCCCATTTCAGTTTGCCTGATACTAAAGAAAATGGTATCAAATAGCAAGGCCAAGGCCACCTGTTGTTCAGCAGTAATCAGCTCTACACTCCCCCCCCCCCCCAACCCAACCTCCCTCCTGCTACATTTTTCTTTGTCGGTCTTTCCATTACATATAATTGCTTAGGTAGTCGACCAGCAAAAACCCGTTCCTTTTAAATGTTTTCAGTGCATTATTTGGTTTCAATCATTAACTCTCTTGATGTAAGTAGGTTAAGTGTTAGGTTAGTCAGGACAGGAATTTCACATGAACACATTAAGCAGTGTGCTGCCAGTAGAGGAAAAATAATGTACTTCCGTGTTTCATTTTACTTTCCCTTTCAAGCTACAATGGGTATTGTTTCCTGTTCACCGTGATTATGCGGTAACGTTCCGCCACTCAATGCGAGAGGTTACTACCTACTGATCGTTTTTAGGACTCATAGATCTGTGTGAAGGTTGTGGACTCAACTCCAGCTTCAGGAGACCTAGTCAGATCTGCTCAGCTGAGAGGTCGGGGGAGAACTGAGGGAAACAGAACTGGGTGGCTGGTGGCGCAGCGGTAGAGTTGCTGCCTTACATCACCAGAGACCTGAGTTCGATCCTGACTACGGCTGCTGTCTGTACGGAGTTTGTATGTTCTTCCTGTGACCCCATGGGTTTTCTCCGGGTGCTCCGATTTCCTCCCAAACTCCAAAGACAAGCAGGTTTGTAGGTTAATTCGCTTGATAAAAAATGTAAATTGTCCGGTGTGTAGGATAGAGCTAGTGTGTGGGGATCGCTGGTCGGTGCGGACTCAGTGGGCTGAAGGGCCTATTTCTGTGCTGTATTTCTAAAGTTTAAAGTCTATAGTCTAAAGACGCAGTGCTGGAGATATTGTTTTTAGGTTGAACTACTAAGCCAGGTCACATGGCATAGAGTTAATTTCATGGAAAGATGGCACTTCTGCCCGTGCCATGATCGACCTGCTGGCCACAACCAAACTTGCTGCAGGGTAACTTCATTTGCTACGTTTCGTGGAACTTTGGTTTGCACAGAATGTCGGCATAACTTGCATCATAGAAATATAGAAACATAGAAAATAGGTGCAGGAGGAGGCCGTTCGGCCTTTCGAGCCAGCACCACCATTCATTGTGATCATGGCTGATCGTCCCCAATCAATAACCCATGCCTGCCTTCTCCCCATATCCCTTGACTCCACTAGCCCCTAGAGCTTTATCTAACTCTCTCTTAAATCCATCCAGTGATTTGGCTTCCACTGCCCTCTGTGGCAGAGAATTCCACAAATTCACAACTCTCTGGGTGAAAAAGTTTTTTCTCACCTCAGTTTTAAATGGCCTCCCCTTTATTCTAAGACTGTGGCCCCTGGTTCTGGACTCGCCCAACATTGGGAACATTTTTCCTGCATCTAGCTTGTCCAGTCCTTTTATAATTTTATATGTTTCTATAAGATCCCCTCTCATCCTTCTAAACTCCAGTGAATACAAGCCTAGTCTTTTCAATCTTTCCTCATATGACAGTCCCGCCATCCCAGGGATCAATCTCGTGAACCTACGCTGCACCGTAACCCTAACCCTAACCCTAACCCTAATGCACTGGTGTATAAGGCCACCCAGGTCTCGCTGCACCTCCCCCTAACCTAACCTAACTCCATTGAGAACATAATCTGCCTCCTTGTTTTTGCCACCAAAGTGGATAACCTCACATTTATCTATATTAAATTGCATCTGCCACGCATCTGCCCACTCACTCAACCTGTCCAGGTCACCCTGCAACCTCCTAACATCCTCTTCACAGTTTACACTGCCACCCAGCTTTATGTCATCTGCAAACTAGCTAGTGTTACTTCTAATTCCCTCTTCCAAATCATTAATATATATGGTAAACAGTTGCGGCTCCAACAACGAGCCTTGCGGCACTCCACTCTCTACTGCCTGCCATTCTGAAAAGGACCCGTTTACTCCTACTCTTTGCTTCCTGTCTGCCAACCAATCTTCTATCCATGTCAACACCCTTCCCCCAATACCATGTGCTCTAATTTTAGTCACCAATCTCCCGTGCGGGACCTTATTAAAGGATTTCTGAAAGTCTAGATAAACTACATCCACTGGCTTCCCTTCATCCATTTTACTTGTCACGTTCCCAAAATTATCAAATATATCAAAGATATCAATATATCAAAATTAATTAGTCAATTATACTGCATCTGATGGTGTTTGAGGATTGACCAAGGTGCTGTCTAAATACATGACCTATCATTGTATCCTTCCTCGCTGGCTCCCAGCTGATGCTAATTCAAGGTGATCCTCAAAGGATAATCATGATGAACATTGACTCAAAGATAGACACAAAAAGCTGGAGTTACTCAGCGGGAGGGAGTATTGACTCTCCGAGTTAAAGGTGTAGCCATGGCACTCGCAGTGGCCCCACTATACCTGTCTTTTCGGTGATTACGTGTTTTAGGTGTACTATCCCCACCTCTTTTTACAAAGCCTGAAGAACGGTCACGACTCAAAACATCATCCATGTTCTCCAGAGGTGCTGCCTGACCTGCTGAGTTACTCCAGCACTCTGTGAAACGTCACCTATCCATGTTATCCAGAGATGCTGCCTGACCTGCTGAGTTACTCCAGCACTCTGTGAAACGTCACCTATCCATGTTATCCAGAGATGTTGCCCGACCCGCTGAGTTATTCCAGCACTCTGTGAAACGTCACCTTTCCATGTTCTCCAGACATGCTGCTTGACCTGCTGGGTTACTCCAGCACTCTGTGAAACGTCACCTATCCATGTTCTCCAGAGATGCTACCTGACCCGCTGAGTTACTCCAGCACTCTGTGAAACGTCACTTATCCATGTTCTCCAGAGATGCTGCTGAGTTACTCCTGCACTTTATGTCCTTTTGATTCCACACTGTTTGGCAAAGTGATGCAGCTGATAGGGATCCAATGACCTAGGTTCAATCCTGACCACGGACAGTGGCTCTGTGTAGTTTGGACTCAGACAGCACACAAAGTGGCTTTCCCCAGGATGTTCTGGTTTCCTTCCAGATCCCAAAGAAGTGCAGTTGGTAGATTAACTGTAAATTGCCCTCGTGTGTGAATAAATGAGAGAATCTGGAGGAATTGATGAGAATAAAATGAGATTAGTGAAAATGGGTCTTCATCGTCAAGACAGACTCAATGGGTGGAAGGACCTGTTACTGCACTATTTCTGTGATTACTAGGAAGATTCCACATCACCATGTCAACTGCACATTTGCTGCATTGAATAGAGATCTTGGGAAGGACTACACAGTCCTGCAGCAAAACGACACTCTTAGACTGGAAGCTCAACCTGCCCACAACCTGCCCACAACCTGCCCACAACCTGCCCACAACCTGCCCACAACCTGCCCACAACCTGCCCACAACCTGCCCACAACCTGCCCACAACCTGCCCACAACCTGCCCACAACCTGCCCACAACCTGCCCACAACCTGCCCACAACCTGCCCACAACCTGCCCACATTAAGGTGATGCACTTGCCAAGCATTGCTTCCCTTGGATGGATTCCAGAGACAGGAATCACCACCTCTGCTGAGACTTTTGTATTGCTGTTTGTAATATATGTGGATGATTTAGACATGATATAGAACTTTATAGATGTTACAAACCTCGGCCATGCTGTTCGCAGTGAGGAAGAAAGGTTTAGACTTCAGGGAGCTGGAGATGGTGCAAAAGTGTCTAATGGATTTAATCCAGAGATTTAAAACTGAGGTGAGAAAAAGCTTTTTCACCCAGACGGTTGTGAATTTGTGAAATTCTCTGTCACAGAGGGCAGAGGAAGCCAAATCACTGGATGGATTTAAGAGAGAGTTAGATAGAGCTCTAGGGGCTAGTGGAATCAAGGGATATAGGGAGAAGGCAGGCACGGGTTATTGATTGTGGACAACCAGCCATGATCACAATGAATGGCGGTGCTGACTCAAAGGGTTGAATGACCTCCTCCTGCACCTATTTTCTATCTATCTATGTAAGCATGAGGTAATGCATTTGGGGAAGTGCAATAAAGCCAGAGAAGGTACAATAAATGGAATGATACTGAGTAGAGAAGCAGGCAGGCATTGCGAGAGTGGGCTTGCCTGCGGTCCGTCTGTCTTTTGTGTTTGTTGTTGTTTTTTGTCTTAATTGTATTGTTTAGATGTGATGTAGTGTTTTTTGTGGTTGTGTACTATGTGTGGGGGAACTGTAAAATTGTCTCTTCCGAATGGAGACGCGACCTTTGTTTTTTGGATGGTGTCTCCGTTCCCGCTGCGGCCTACCATCGGCCAAACACCTGGAGCTGGCGGCCTCCAGCTGGGACCACCTGGGGCTCTGGTTCGCAGAGCCCACGGACCGGACTTACCATCTGTAGAGCTGGCTGCCTTCGGAGGCTGTGGTGCAGCTGCGGGAGTGGCTGCGACTCGCCTTCGGAGGCTCCGGAGGTTCCAGAGGCTTCGGCCGCATGGATATCGGAAGCCCGCAAGCCCCTGGGTGGGGGCCAACATCGGGAGTTCTGGCAGCGGCAGCGTCTTCGCCCGCCCTGAATCGCGGGGCTTGGGTCGGCCCGCCGCGGACCTTTCACCAGCCGGCGCGGCCTGGAACGTGGCAACTTCAACAGCCTGACCGCGGGAGAAGACGGCAGGGAAAGAGTAAAGACATTGTGGCCTTCCATCACAGTGAGGAGGGGACTGGAGGAGACTCACTGTGATGGATGTTTCTTTTTGTTTAGTGTTGGTTTATGATTGTGTGTGTTATTGCTTATTTTTATTGCTCTTATTGTTGGACTGTGGGTAATCTTTCATTTCATTGCACATTTATGTGTATGTGACAAATAAAATTGACTATTGACTATTTAGTTTGGAGGAACAAAGATACTCTAGAATGTACAACTATACCACTTTACAAGCTAAAATTAGCAGGGAAGGTCAAAAAGGCAGTTCAAAAAAATATACAGGATGTTTTGCATTAATAGCTGAGGCATAGAATATAAAAGCAGGGATCAAATGCTCATAATATTAGTGTTATAGTGCTAGGTATGCAGTGGTAGTTAGCCTGACTATCTATCTACCGACCTACCTACCTACCTACCTACCTACCTACCTACCTACCTACCTACCTACCCGCCCACCCGCCCCCCCACCCACTGGTTGGCCGACCAGGGCAGGGCGGTCCTGATCCAAGTGTGCAGGTTTGAGCCTGGACACAGAGACGAGCTCACTCCTGCCCCCAACATCCAAGGTGAAGGTGACCGTCCCTTTACGCAACACGCGGAACGGTCCTTCATAGACCCTCTGCAACGGGGAACGATGGGTATCTCTACGGAGAAACACAAATTCACAGTCCTTCAAGGCAGGCGGTTCATGCACCATGGAACACCCGTGACGTGAAGTAGGAACCGGAGCCAGGGAACCCACTCGTGCCCGGAGGGATGCTAAAACCAACGGAACCGAGGGCTGCTGTCCAGAGGACTCCGGAAGGAAATCCCCGGACACTGTGAGTGGCGAGCCATATACCAGTTCCGCGGACGAAGTTCCGTGATCCTGCTTAGGAGCAGTACGGATGCCCAAAAGGACCCAGGGCAGCTGATCCACCCAGTCAGGGCCGTCCAGCCGCGCACTGAGGGCCGCCTTAAGTTGCCTGTGAAACCTCTCCACGAGCCCATTAGTCTGTGGGTGGTACGCCGTGGTCTGCTGCAACCGGGAACCGTACAGCTCCGCAAGCGTAGCCCAAAGGGCAGAGTTCAACTGGGACCCCCGGTCGGTGGTAATGACGGACGGAACACCGAAACGGGCCACCCAATGGAGGGCCAGGGCACAAGAGGCGGCGGAGGTGTCGGACAACGGGAAGGCCTCCGGCCAACGGGTAAATCGGTCAACCACCGTGAGTAGGTGAGTGTAGCCCCTGGAGGAAGGTAAAGGACCAACTAAATCAACGTGAATATGAAAAAAACGGACCGCAGGGACCGCAAACTCCTGCACAGGAGGTTGGACATGCCGGTGAACTTTAGCGGTCTGGCAGGGAACACAGGAACGGGCCCAAGCAGCTACTTGTTTCCGCAGGCCATGCCACACAAACCTAGCGGCCACTAAGGCAGAGGTGGAGCAGATGGACGGGTGCGCCAGCCCATGAATGGCATCAAACACCAGGCGCTGAAGGGCGGCCGGCACCACCGGCCTGGGGCGGGGAAGGGAAACATCACACCAGACTTTTGTACCCGCAGGCCCGCAAGCCACTTGGACCAACTTCAACCCCGAAGTGGTGGAGTGGTATGCTGAGGCAGTGTCTGCTCCTGGAAATCCACTTCGCATTCCACCGCTGAAATTGGGGAAATGGCTGGTCGGGACAGGGCATCAGCAACGGCATTAAGCTTACCAGCGACGTGTCGGACATCAGTAGTAAACTCTGAGATGGTAGTCAGGTGCCGCTGCTGGCGGGCCGACCATGGGTCGGACACTTTCGAAAAAGCAAAAGTCCATGGTTTGTGGTCCGTAAAGCCCACAAATGGGCGGCCTTCTAGAAAATACCTAAAGTGGCGGACAGCTTAATCCGGCTGAGCTGAAGTATAGCACCTTTGACCGAGAGCTTCTGGCTCTCTATTTAGCTGGAAGAAGTTTCATTGAAATCGGTGTAATATTTTTAAAGTTATTCACATTTTAAAGTTTTAAAAATCTATTTTAAATCTACATTTTAAATCTATTCCCTAGGGAGGGAGGGGTAGGGGGGAGAGAGTGAGGGAGGGGGTGGAGGAAGGGGAGGGAAGGAGGGAGGGGGGGAGGAGGGAAGATAAGGGGGGTTGAGGGGGATGGAGTGGGGGGGAGGGGAGGGGGAGGGGAGGGAGGAGGAGAGGGTGCTGCACCAATGCAGGAGAGGTTTGGGCCCAACGGGTCAATTGGTCTCGTATATTACTAAAACTCATTGTGTTTGTTCCCTATCTTTGTGCCCGTTGTGCATTTGTGCCCGTTGTGCGGTTGTTACTTTATGTGGTTTTCATCAAATAAACGGTACATGATAGCGTGACAATTTTAGGATCACCATTGTCCTGGGGAGTGTTTAACACAAGTTTCATTCAAATTGGTCCTATATTTTTAATGTTAGAGAGATTTAAATGTTTCAAACTAACCTTACTAAACTGATGCTTGTCATCTTCAGCATATGACGCCACAATGGGACCCACCTGAGTGACGGCCAATGAAGGGGGGGAGGGGGTCCACAAACTCACCCACTCCATCCCCCCTGAAGAACCCCACTCCTCCCCTCCCCCCCACTCACCCACTCCTTCCCCCCTCAACCCCCCTGTTCCCCTCCCCCTTCACCCACTCACCCACTCCATCCCCCATCAACCCCCCTTATCCCACACCACCCCACTCCATCACCCACTCACCCACCCCCCGCCATGATGACTAGCTGCGTTTTCGACGTCACTCCACATCTGCGATGGTGCAAACGGCAGCGACCCATAGTTTTACCGGCCACTTGAGGGGAGGTGGAGTGGTTGAGTGGGTAAGGGAGGCGGGGGGGGGGGGGGGGGGGAGTGGAGGAGGGAGATAAGGAGGGTTGAGGGGGGATGGAGTTGGGTGAGTGGGTGAGTGGGTGAGGGAGGGGGTGAGGAGAGGGAGGGGATAGGGGGGGGTGAGGGGAGATGGAGTGGGTGAGGGGGGAATGGGAAGAGGGAGGTTCAGGGGGATGGAGTGGGTGAGTGGGGGAGGAGGGGAAGGGGTGAGTGGGGGAGGGGAGGGTGCTAGAATAATGCAGGAGAGGTTTGGGGGGTTGAAGGGGGATGGAGTGGGTGAGTGGGTGAGGAAGGGGGTTGAGGGGAGGGGGGGATAAGTGGGGTTGTGGAGGGATGGAGTGGGTGATGGGGGGGAGGGGAGGGGGAGGGGGGAGTGGTGGGGAAGGGGGGAGTGGGGAAGGAGAGGGTTCTGGACCAATGCAGGAGAGATTTGGGGCCACTGAGGGGGAGGGTGTTGCTGAGTCCATGAGCTGCCGCTAACTTTAATAGATGCGCCCCCCCCCCCCCCGGAGGACCGGCGCCCGTCCCGGCACCCATCCCGGCGTGCCCCGCGCCTGACCCTTCTCCCTTAGTGCAGCGCGATGGCAGAGGGTCCAACAAGATGGCTGCCCTTGGCCGCTGTTGGCCGCCGATCACCACCATGCTGCAGGAGAGGCTTTGGGTCCACGGCTCACTCTGGCTGCAGTGCTGGTGGCATGCGGCCGGGGTGAGTGGCTCCCTCTCCTCTTCCCTGTCCCCCCTCGCCTGCCCACGGTCCCAGGGTACACTCCCCCCCAGCAACGGCCTTTGTCAGTTGGAGAGGGCCGCCGGGCCCGCAGGATCGTCAGTTGGGGGAGGGATGCCCCAGGAGACGCCCACAGGAGAGATGTCTAGTTACACATAGTTCTGGCCATTACATTTGGGAAAGTTGAGATTGCAGTAGAAAAGGTGCAGAGAAAATTCACAAAGATGTTTTGAAACTAGAATATTATAGCTAAGAGGAAAGGCTGGATACATTTTTTTTAGGGGAGAGGAGGTGAAGGAGTGAATTAATTGAGATGTATGACAATATGAATGGCTGGAAAGTGTAAATAGGAAGGGTCTTTTCCGATTGTAGTGTCAAAAACCATGGGCCATGGATTACGCCACTTGGTGGGACAGTTAGAGAGGGGATGAGAAAATGTTTTTCCCCAGAGGATAGTCGGGATCTGTAAACCACTGCTGAAAGGGTAAGAGAGGCAAGAACTTCCACAGTTAGTACTTGGATGTGCATTTGAAGACGTAGTCTGAAGGCATGATACTGGAAGGTGGAACGAGGTTGGCTGGCCTCTTTATCCAGCACAGTCGTGATGGTCAGTCTGCATTGTAACTTTACTGTGGTTCCATAAGCCTGGTCTGTGTTCTCCAGAAGCAGGTCTCTCCCTCAGCTACCCTGATGCTGCCTGACCTTCACCAACAACAACTTACTTGTGCGCTCTGACTTTAATGTGGTGGAGGGTTTCATGGAAACTTCACAGGAATCATTTTCAAACAGAATATGGCACTAACTCAGTCAAGTTCCTGTAACTTAAAGCTTGATCAAAGAGGTAGGATTTAAAGGATTTCTTGAAAGAGAAAGGGCTTGAGAGAGAACATCAGAGTGCTGGATCTTGGCAGGTGTAGGTTTGCTGCCAGTAGTGGACAAATTAGTTTAGCTTAGTGAGAGATGTGGAAGAGATACAGTGAGGGATGTGGAAGAGACCAGAAGTAAGGAAGCTAGGACGTTTGAGAAGGTTGTAGGGATGGATGATAATATAGATTAATTAATTAATTAAATAAATCGTTGAAGACATTAGTGACGCAGTGGCGCTGGTTTGCGACGGGCACGGTGATGGACGCCCCACACATCTCTGTCCTCTGTACAGCTGGTAAGCTGGGGTGATGGACGCCCTTGGTCCTCTGTACAGCTGGTAAGCTGGGGTGATGGACGCCCCACACATCTCTGTACAGCTGGTAAGCTGGGGTGATGGACGCCCCACACATCTCTGTACACCTGGCAAGCTGGGGTGATGGACGCCCCACACATCTCTGTCCTCTGTACAGCTGGTAAGCTGGGGTGATGGACGCCCTTGGTCCTCTGTACAGCTGGTAAGCTGGGGTGATGGACGCCCCACACATCTCTGTACAGCTGGTAAGCTGGGGTGATGGACGCCCTTGGTCCTCTGTACAGCTGGTAAGCTGGGGTGATGGATGCCCCACACATCTCTGTCCTCTGTACAGCTGGTAAGCTCCTCTTTTGTATCTACATATGTGTCTTCCATATTATAGAGACAGGTTTATGTTTTTTTAGTTTTAGAGACACAGTGTGAAAACAGGTTCTTCGGCCCACTGAGTCCGCGTCGACCAGTGATTGTAGATCAATGTTAGCTTGGGGAAGGTGACAACGAGTCTACAGAGATACAATTTATCAGGAGGACGATCAGATTGGTCTGAGAACTAGGATGAGGGAGGGATGGAGAGAGAGGGAAAGCAAGGGTTACTTGATGTTAGAGAAGTCAATATTCATACCATTGGGTTGTAAGCTGCCCAAGCAGAATATGTGGTGCTGCTCCTCCAATTTCCTTTGGGCCTCACTCTGACAGTGATGGGAATGGGAGGGGGAGTTAAAGTGTTTAGCAACCGGGAGATCATGTAGGTCTAGGTGGGCTGTGTAGAGGTGTTCAACGAAATGATCGCTGAGCTTGTGCTTGGTCTCGCTTGGTCTCGCTGATATATAGTTCATACCTGGAACAGCGGATACAGTAGATGAGGTTGGTGGAGCCACTAGTCCATAAAACCATCTTCTGCCACCACCCTCTGTTTACTGCTTTTAGGCAATATTGTGTCTAGTTAGCTAGCTCTCCCAGGATCCCATGCCATCTAACCTTCCAGAGCTGCCTACCATGCAAACCTTATCAAAGAGCTTAATGAAGTCCAGAAAGACTGTACCCACTGCCCTGCCCTTAGTAACCTTCTTTGTTACTTCTTCAAAACTTCAAACAAATTGATGAGGGATAATCTCCCATGCACAAATCATACTGATTATCCTTCATTAATCCCTATCTTTCCAAATGCATGTAAATCTTATCCCTCAGAATCTTTTCCTATCATGGATGTTAGGGTTTCTGGTTTCCCAGGTTTTTATTTGAAACCCTTCTTAAATTGAAAAAACATAAGCCACCCACCATCCACCTTCTATCTTTCCTTCACAACCACATTCTTCTGCCTTCTCCCCATAACCTTTTAACCTTCTCCCCACAACGTCTCCATTGTAGAAACAGAGGGGAAATGTTCTTTGAAGTTCTTGCCCATCTCCAGTGGCTCCAGACACAGATGTCCACGTTGGTTTCTGATAGGCCCTGTTCACTCTTTTGTTCTTGCCCATCTCCAGTGGCTCCAGACACAGATGTCCACGTTGGTTTCTGATAGGCCCTGTTCACTCTTTTGTCACCCTTTTATTTCTTAATGTGTTCTTGCTTCATTTGCCTGAGCTAAGATTTCTTTAATTTAAGGAAAATGTATTCATAAAAATTACAGCCTTAAGCACATTTTATTGCTGGCCTACCAGTAGAATGAGGACATGCCAGGTAACTTTCTCCTCCCCACATTAAGGTACTGAAATGACAAATACAACAGGCTCCTAATACTATTCCTCAGCTGAGGTTAACAGATCTGGTGAATGGAGCCAGGTTACCTGGTTTACACTGTTTTACACTGGTTTACACTGTACTCATTGCTATCTGTTCTCTCATTGAAACCAGCCTCCAACAGATTGTAGTCATGGGTTTTCCACCAACACATTGAGCAGCCCATTTCTATTCAAACCCAATAATTCAATTAAATCCACTCAATGAAGTGTTGTCAGATCAGGATATAGAAGCTGAATTCATTGGATAAGGACAGAGTGGGGGAATAGGTTTAGATGATGTTGAGTATAGAAGTCAGGAGGTTATGTTACAGTTGTACAAGATATTGGTGAGGCTACATTTAGGGTCTCTAGGGCCTCAGCTATAGGGAGAGGTTGGCAGGCTAAGACTTTGTCCCTTGGAACACAGAAGGATGAGGGGTGATCTAATAGAGGTATACAAGATCATAAGAGAAATAGATAGTCAATGCACAGTCTTTTACCCAGATTAGTGGAGTCGAGAACCAGAGGACATAGATTTAAGGTGAGGGTGGAAAGATTTAATAGGAATCTGAGGGGCAACTATTTTACACAAAGGGTGGTAGATACATGAAACATAACGAGGAGGTAGTTACTATCACAATGTTTAAAAAACATTTGGACAGATACATGGATAGGAAAGCTTTAGAAGGATATGGGCCAAGCACAGGCAGGTGGGACTAGTGTAGGTGGTGCACATTGGTTGGCACGGGCAAGTTGAGCTGAAGGGTCTGTTTCCACGCTGTATGACTATGTCTCTATGACTGATCTTTTCATTCGATTAGAAACGTAATCATGTCGTGGCCTAGTCAAGAGGAAGTGAGATGGGGCTAGTGTTTAATATGACATGAAGTTTGTGGCAATGGCTCAGCTCTTTTTGCGAATTTGCATCTCTTGTCATTGTTCTCCCTTTGCTTGTGCTCCACTAGTTAACAGAAACCATGTTGCAGTGACCATTCAACACTTTTTTTGTTCGGTGTCAGTCAGCCTTAACCAGAACACCCTGAGCTTGGCTGAATTCTTGTTTGTACAGCTGTTAAAATGATGGTGCTTGCTGCATGCCTGTCATGAATAAGGCAGGGAGAATGTTGTCAGCTGGATTCACTTCTCAAACGTTGTGTTTGCAGAAGTTGGTGGAAGCCTGTTGTGGTGGAAGGGGGTGAGGGTGTCTGCCTGTGTGCATGGTGACAGATGTTATACAGGGTACTGTGTGCATGGTGACATGGTGACAGATGTTATACAGGGCACTGTGTGCATGGTGACATGGTGACAGATGTTATACAGGGCACTGAATGCTTTTCATATTTGAAAGGAGCACTCAGCTCTTCATGTCGAGGCACCTGTGAACCAATATTGACATTGATCTCCATCGGAAATCAGTAAATTCTTCAATAGGGAAGCTCCAGGACTCAGAATCCAGCATGGGATAAACCTTCATTGCAAAGATCTGAAAAAATGCCAGGTCATAGCGCAAATTGGTCAAGAAATTGCTGCCGCAGAGAAGGGGTAGAACAGAGCCAGGATTTTTGATAACTTCTCAATGACGTCACATCGATGAAGGCCAAGACTAAAGTTATTACTTAGTGATGTAGTATATAGGGCCATGACAATAGATTATTATTTAGTGATGTTGTAGAGGTTAGGGCCAGGATTGTGGATTATTAATTAGTGATGTAGTATAGATTAGGGCCAGGATTATGGACTATTAGTTTTATTTAGTTTAATTTAATTTAGTTTAGTTTAGTTTAGAGATGCAGAGTGAAAACAGGCTCTTCAGCCCATCGAATCCCGTGCCGGCCGGCAATCATCTCTACACTAGTTCTATTCTATACACTGAGGACGATATACTGAAGCCAATTAAACTACAGACATGCACATCTTTGGGGTGTGGGAGGAAACCAGAGCAACCACAGAAACCCTACCTGGTCACAGGGAGAAGGTACAAACTCCGTGCAGACTGCACCTAAAGTCCGGATCCAACCTGAGCCTCTTCTTCTCTTCTTGCGTTTGAGGCAGCAGAAGTTATGTAATGCCCTCCAGGCGCTGTAGCCAGTGCAATGTGCTGTTGTTGAGGGCCGTGAGGTCTACCCCTCCACCAGGGGGACGGAGGACAGTGCAGTCGAGAATGCCGTGCTGCGCTGTTTGCTGGTCTGCTCCACACACGCAGGATGTGTGATGGACGCAACCCCCAACGATGCATGTTGGCGTTGGACCGGCCGACCCCTGTGCGGAGCCGGTTCAGGGCGACCCACTCTTTGCGGGGCATGTCCGAGCCGGGTGGGGCTGTGGTGTTCGGTGCGACAGTGAATTGAGGAGGTGGCGATGTCTGTTCCCAGCTGGTTCTCCATGCTCCTAGTATGTTGAAACCGGAGCCACAGAGGGTCGCTGCATGACGGGAGAAAGGGCGACGAGATGACAGGCGTTGAGGTCCCAGTTGCTGTGAATCTTGGGCGAGGTGGTGCAAAGGATGTTTGGTGTCCGATGGGGCCTTGCACACCAGCCTATGAGTGAAGAACTCTTTGCGAAGCTTGGCGGGCGCAATACCTGCGAGCACCGGCAGGAGATCCGTTGGAGTACGGCGTAGGCAGCCAGTGATGATCCACATGGTGTCGTTGAGGGTGGCGTCTAGCTTGCTGGTATGAGCGCTGCGGCACCATGCTGGGGCAGCGTACTCAGCGGCGCTGTACACGAGTGCAAGAGCACTGGTTCGAAGAGTGGATGTCCTGGCGCCCCATGACGATCCGGCCAAGCATCGCAGGAGGTTGTTCCGTGCCGAGACTTTAGCACGGAGAGCTTCAAGGTGTTGCTTGTAGGTCAGCTGCCGATCTAGTTTCACCCCGAGGTATGTAGGAAATGGGTTGTAGGGTAGGGGTGACCCATTGAGGGTCAACCCTACCTGAGCCTCTGATGCTGTAAGGCTGCAACTCTACCGCTGCATCACTGTGCCACCCCTATCTCAGCAATGAACTACTGTGAACTCTGTGTAGTTGCACCAAGTAGTTTGGTTTGCACTGTTCTGGGCTGGTCACCGAGTGTCAGTGATAATTTATTGCACTATTGATTATCGTGGACACATGTCGTCACCTTGTAGTGATGTAGCCATTTTCTCTCTGTTGCCTGTGTCCACAGGAAAATGTACCTGTTTGCCAATGGGTGAAATAGGCCAGGACTCTAAACCATCTTAAGTTCACCGCTACCAATAGATGGCAAAAACCATTGCTTTCATAGAAGACTTCCCTCCCCACTCTAGCCATCTCTCCTTGACCCTTCCTCATGCATGCATCCACAGATAAACTAAAGTTGACAGAAAGATTAACCTGTAACATGAGGGTTAATTGAGTGCTCTTGACAGAGAGCCTGGGTCAGAGAGCATGCCGTTCCATCTTCCGACCTGCCCCAAGCTGTCTAGAACTAGGCTTTCATTTAGCAGTTTATTTAAATTGTCTCCGTACTTGTGACATATTTAGTGCAGCTGATGCCTGGTGAATTGTAATTGTCTGTGTCCTCTTACAAACTTACTCTGTTTGGTAAGAGCGCAGGACAGGAATCTACACAACATGCTGCCAATACTTTAATGTTACAGCACTTTTGAGCAAGAACCTAGACCGCAGCAGTTCTAGTCAGGGACACGAAGATTCAATATCTTCCTTGCATTCCTAATGCCGAATAATATTCCCAGTCTGTTTTTAACCTACTATAAAATCCCCTAATAATTGATCGAATTGATTGAACGAAACTGCTTGGAAACAGGCCTCTCGGCCCACCAAGTCCATCTCGAATGTCAATCTCCCATTCTGACTAGTTCTCATCCACTCCCTACACACTAGGGACAATTTATAGAGGGCAATTAACCTACAAAGATGGACTTCTTTGGGATAACATCTGACATTTAACTTAGCCACCAGGTTAAATGGTGTATGATTTAAAAATAAGTATTTTTGTAAGAGAGACTACAGAAGCACCTGGCCTGCAGCTCCAACAAGCACTGGCTACATTTGGTACGACCAGCCTTGACAACATTGACTTGCTCACACACCTTTGAGGATCCTGGTGGCAGAACTATGCTTTTGAGAGAATGACTGGTTTCAAAATGATTTCACAGGATTGTGGTCCTCCACATGAACTCTGATAAATTTCTGCTCACAATCTATCATCGGCTAACCAGGTTTCAATTATGTGTAAATGAAGGGGGTGTTGGAGATCAAGGGCCGGGCATTAATTATTATGAGGCCTGGTTTCAATTGAACCCTGTGCACGTTGGAGTCCCCAGTAGCAACAATTTTGTACATCAGACTTTGTCCCCTGTCTTCACCTAATTCCTAGTGCAGTTTGGGAGAGTTTTCTCTGCATTGTATTGAGGTGGAACATGAGCGAGACATGAAATGTTAAGCCAGTGATGAGGCACACTAATATCTGCAGAGAGGTACAGAGGATTCACAACGGTTGATATGCTCAGGACAGGGAAGGTAGAGTCTTAGATTTAAAAATACAAATACATTGGAAACACTCAGTGGGTCAGGCAGCATCTGTGTAAGGAGAACCAGTCAATATCTCAGGTCCAGGACCCATCACGAGGACTTGAGATGGAATCTTTCTTTATAAATGCTGCCTCTCTGTCCTGTGATCTCTACCGTGTAACCTTTCACATCCTTTGTGTAATGTGGTCGCACAGGACAGTGCGTAAAGCTTCATCTACAGTTGAACGTTTCTTTCTTTCCTTTCATATTTCTTCGGCCCAAACAAGAAGCCACAGTCCTTTCAGTGCACTAATGACAGATGGAGAATATCTGACTCGGTGAAGAGAGCAGGCAAGGCAGCATGCAGCAAACAGCAATCTCACCAAGAGGCACTGCCAACAAGGAGAGCGACGCCTTGCAATTTAAATAAACCTTGCGCATAGTTTGGATGTTATGTGTGTGAAATAGACAATCATAATCCAGCAATCTTTTCTACTGCTTTTCTTTTCCAGTGCTGCTTTACAATTTTGGGTGGCACAGCCTCACAGCGCCAGAAGCCCAGGTTTGATCCTGACCTCGGGTGCTGTCTGTGAAGAGTTTGCACATTCTCCCTGTGACTGGTTGTCTTCTTCCAGGTGCCAAAGGCGTGTGAGTTTGTAGGTTAAATGGCCTCCGTAAATTGCCCCGAATGCATAAAGAGTGGATGGGAAAGCGGGATAACATAGAACCAGTGTGAATGGGTGATCGATAGCATGGACCAAGTGGGCCAAAGGGCCTGTTTACATGCTGCATCTTTAAACTAAACAAGACTAGTACACCTTGCCTAATGTACAGCCCTGTAGTCCAGAGTTTTATCCCGTGACAGAATTTCCCTCCAGTGTAATAGGAGAGAAGGGGGTTGGTACCTGGAAAATGTTCCATTGAAATTCCAGCCCTTGGGAAAGAGGGAGCTGTCCCCAGGGGTTCCATGTGCCCAGTGCCCTACCTGTAGCTCCCTAATTGAACAGAAAGTTTGAGTGAGATCCAGGACTTTCCTGAAATTCCACCCAAAATGCCAGCCTGAACAGAACCCATATCAGCCAAAGATAGACACAAAATGCTGGAGTAACTCAGCGGGACAGGCAGCATCTCTAAAGAGAAGGAATGGGTGATGTTTCACAGAGTGCTGGAGTAACTCAGTGGGACAGGCAGCATCTCTGGAGAGAAGGGCGACGTTTCACAGAGTGCTGGAGTAACTCAGCGGGTCAGACAACATCTCCAGAGAGAAGGAATGGGTGATGTTTCGGGTCGAGACCCTTCTTCAGACCCAGCTGTCAGAGTACGTTTCATTATAGCCTGATAAATCCTTTTGGGCATTTCCAAGAAGTGTGATTCAATGCTAGAGGGAATCAGTCACCTCAATACAAAATGTAAATAGCACCTTCCAGGTCTGAGGTGTCCCATTAACTTTGCACAAGGTTTCCTTTGCACCTTCCCATGTCAGCTGGACATCAGCCTTACATCTTTAGAGTTTAGACTTTAGAGATACAGTGCAGAAACAAGGCCTCCTGCCCACCTAGTCCATGCCAACCAGCGATGACCCTGTTAACCATATAACCATATAACAATTACAGCACGGAAACGGGCCCGTTCGGCCCTACCAGTCCACGCCGACCACTTTCTCTGACCTAGTCTCATCTACCTGCTCTCAGACCATAACCCTCCAATCCCCTCCCATCCATATACCTATCCAATTTACTCTTAAATAATAAAATCGAGCCTGCCTCCACCACTTCCACCGGAAGCTCATTCTATACAGCTGAGTAAAGAAGTTACCCCTCATGTTACCCCTAAACTTTTGTCCCTTAATTCTGAAGTTATGTCCCCTTGTTGGAATCTTCCCCACTCTCAAAGGGAAAAGCCTACCCACGTCAACTCTGTCCGTCCCTCTTAAAATTTTAAAAACCTCTATCAAGTCCCCCCTCAACCTTCTACGCTCCAAAGAATAAAGACCCAACCTGTTCAACCTCTCTCTGTAGCTTAAGTGCTGAAACCCAGGCAACATTCTAGTAAATCTCCTCTGTACCCTCTCCATTTTGTCGACATCCTTCCTATAATTTGGCGACCAGAACTGCACACCATACTCCAGATTCGGCCTCACCAATGCCCTGTACTTAAAGTTGAGCCGAGTTTTTGAGATTGAAGGAAGGTAAAAACGTTTGATTTTTACAGTCTAGGTTAAATCTTTGATCATTGACTCGTACACCACTCAAAAGGATGTTTGCCACGTTATCAGAGGTTTGTTCGTGACATTCTGGCTTGCTCAGTGGAATTGAAGAGAGAATTTTGTGTTTGTTGGTGTGTGTCTGGCTGTGTGTGTCCATGTGTGCATGTGTTTGTATGATATATGTGCACAAGCATATGTGCAGATGCATGTGTGTCATGTATTTGTGTGTGTAAGTGTGTGTGTGTGTGTGTGTGTTTGAATGAGTGTATTTGCAAGAAAGTGTTTATGGGAGCATGTGAATGTGCATGTGCATCAGTATTTGTGTGTGGGTATGAGTGTGAGTATGAGTGTGAGCATAAGTGTGGATGAGTGTGTGTGTTTGTATTTGTGTTTATGTGTGTGTGTGAGCGTGTGCGTGCATGTGGGCATGCAAGTGTGTGTGTGTGTGTGAGTTTGAGTGTGAGTGTGGATGAGTGTGTGCTTGCATTTGTGTTCATGTGTGTGTGTGTGTGTGTGCGCATGCGTGCATATGTGCATGCAGGTGTGTGTGTGAGTGTGAGTGTGGATGAGTGTGTGTTTGCATTTGTGTTTATGTGTGTGTGTGTGCACGCGTGCATGCATGTGTGCATGCAGGTGTGTGTGCATGTGTATGTGTGTGTGTGTTTGAGTGTGGATGAGTGCGTATGTTTGCATTTGTGTTTATGTGTGTGTGCTCGCGGGCGTGCATGTGTGCGTGCAGGTGTATGTGCGTGTGAGTGTGAATGTGAGTATGGATGAGTGTGTGTGTTTGCATTTGTGTTTATGTGTGTGTGTGCGCGCATGCGTGCATGTGTGCATGCAGGTGTGTGTGCATGTGTATGTGTGTGTGTGTATGAGTGTGGATGAGTGCGTATGTTTGCATTTGTGTTTATGTGTGTGTGCTCACGGGCGTGCATGTGTGCGTGCAGGTGTATGTGCGTGTGAGTGTGAATGTGAGTATGGATGAGTGTGTGTGTTTGCATTTGTGTTTGTGTTTATGTGCATGTGTGTGTTTTCAACAGTCAGCTTTCTTTGTTTTAATAGAACTTTGTGGTTTGCCCATTGTTCCAATCAAACCATTCTGAACTTTTACACCAACAAAACCTGCCAGTATCAGAGATGAGGCTTCTCCCAGTGACCCAGGGAGCTGATGTACTGAGCTGAGAAGGAGTCGGACAACTCTTCCGGCTTCCTACGTTGGTGGAAGATGCTCAAAGCCCTGACCCAGTCCTACACCCTGCAACCAGCAGCATCGTTTAGTAGTGTTGCTTATTGATCCAGCATAGACTTTAGTTAAGCCTTGCCAGCTGGCCTTGCTCCAAGTCCCCTTCTGGAACCTCTTATCAGTCTATGCTTGAGGCCAGTGGAGAATGTTCAGTTCAAAGTTTCATTAGATAACTTCAAAGTGCTGCGGAGGTCAGGCAAGTGATGAAGAAATAACACTGGCTTCAATCAGTGATTTATAAAATCTGTTAAAAGATTGTGTGTTGGGTAACATAACATTTCACACATAAAGGATTCCTTCATTTATTACATCTGTACCTTTCATTTCATTTTTTATTGTTTTAATATGTTTCCGCGTTAAACTCAGTCTAGTATCAGTGTCAGACACAAAGTGCTGGAGTAACTTAACGGGTCTGAAGAAGGGTCCCAACCCAAAACGATACCCAAACCTTTTTCTCCGGAAATGCTGCCTGACCTGCTGAGTTACTCCAGCACTTTTTGTCTATCTTTGACATAAACCAGAAATCTGCAGTTCCTTATTTCTATATTAGTATCAGTTTTGTGCCGGTCACATATTGTTCCTGCTTCAGTTCAATTATTTGGCAAGTTGTACCATAGCAAATTAACTCAAGGACCTCAGGATAGTATTTTGCCCGAAAGGTGGCACCTGTGTTGAGAGGCAGACCATCTGCTTCCAGGCAAGTCTTGCAGCTTCCCAATCGCACTCCGTTAGGCAGACACCGTTCCTTTCAGCATCCCAAGGTTTTGTTCTTCCTGCTGGGAGGTGCAAGACGCTGGGAACGCAAGGACCTTCTGACTATTGAAGGCCCATCATCCACTTGACAGTTGGGCAGCCCTTGCCCTTGCTCCCTGCCTGTCAAATGAACGGTGGTTCTCATTGTTGATCCTGGTATTTCTTTATAAATAATCCACATTGTATTTTAGGGCGAGCTGTCTACCAACTCGTCTCAGGACCACCATTATTAATTTTACTATAAAACCAGATCATGTATTGTCCATATATATTGTGCTGGACCACCAGGCAGTATATGTGCATGGTCTTTTGTCCACACCAGTGTTTTCCTGTTCCACTTTGGAGACCCATGTCACAGACTGACTTTGGCCCCAAATAAATTCTGAACGACAGTCAAATTAGTCCAGAAATGTGTCCACACCCTACAATGGTGTAGAATGAGTGTATGTGGCTGATTGAATAGGGACGAGGATTCTATTTTGTGTTCGTTATGGTCAGGGTTTGTGGAAGTCGATGATTTTGCAGATTTCTGAAGACGTGGATGTAATTGACTAATCCACCTTGCAATCAAAGTTCAAAGGCTGTGCTTGTGCGCTTGGAAAGTTATAAACTGATGATTCCAAAGGTCCAGAACCCCAGGCACTTGGGACCAAGCCTTGGATAACCTTGGTCTAAGTCCACAACAGATATGCACCCCACCCCACCACTCCCCACAGCAGTTCAGCTGTGCTGACTCAGATCATCACTGGCTGAGGCCGTGTCAGCACATGGGCCCCAGGGGTGGACGCCACTGGTGCAATAACAGGAGAATGGCTGGAATAACAGGTGTAACAGTGGCTAAAGCCCATCATTGTCAGCAGTCACAGGAGTGAATGGCTATGGGCAAGATAGGCCATTGATTATTTATCCCTCACGATTGTACTGAGGACTGAGCTTAGATTTTGAATTTGGATCGCAGGTTAAGAGGACCCCTATTTTCTTTACAGGGGAGACAGGGAATCTTGTCTCTCTGGGTTTCACCCACTGTTTTTTTTCCTAAATGAGAGTCAGCAAAATGAGATGTGGAGGGGAAGCCTGGGATGATGTGCACAGCCTGTCCATTTCCAAACACCGTGGAACCAGATTAATCAACTGCGGGACATTTTGATTGGAAGAAAGCTACTGTATTTTTTTTAGATACATTTCACTTTTTTCAAAAGCAATTTACAGTGTGCCAGTCAAATGCTTAAGTGGCATACACACACAACTAACAGAAGTCTTGGTGTCTCTCAGTCTGAGCAATGGGGCCACAGTTGTAAAATCTGGTTGCTAATTTCGGAAAAAGTTATACGTTCTTTCTACCACAGGGATGTAGCCTATCAGGAATGGTTTTATGTTGGATTTGCTGAGCTGGGTTGCATCTTACAGACCAGAAACGCTGGGTTGCATCTTACAGACCAGGAACGCTGGGTTGCATCTTACAGACCAGGAACGCTGGGTTGCATCTTACAGACCAGGAATGCTGGGTTGCATCTTACAGACCAGGAAAGGCATTCTCATATTCTGCAACTTTGTCAAAAATATCTCATGACCTCATATGATTATTTTCCACCAACATCAGTAGACTGAACATTGGACTCCAAATCAGACTATTTATTTGGCATAAAAGCAGACAAATAGCCAATATACAGTATACAGGGTAATAGTTCCTGTAATTATGGACCTTGTTTAACTGTTCTATGCAGTATGTTTAAAATAGCAAAGATGTATAACCTGAGCCAGCTTTCATTCCAACTTTGTGATCTATGTTCTGTATTCCTGCAACATTCAGCCACGTATGGCAGTAAACATTTAAACAACACATAGGAGGAGGAGATTCCAAGAACATTTCAGTCCTAGAGCACAGAAAATGAACATAAAATACAAGGCTGGCACACTTGTGTCATCAGCCAGCCTGATGATCTACCCTGCCCAATTCCTTCCCATTATAGTAATCAATACTGAACTAATTCAATTCACTCTTGTTATGCAGCTAGGGCCATGGGCTTGACAACACACTGTTTGTAGAGTGAAAGGTGTGTTGCAGAATTGTTCTTGCCTCCAGCCAAGCTGCCACAGTTCAGCTACAAAAAAACAGCATTTACCTGAGAAAGTGGAAAATTGTCCCATCAACAAGTAACAGGACAACATTGACCCAGCCATTTGCTGCTCTGCCAGTTTACTCTCAATCATTGAAAGATGATGGATGGGGTCATCAGTGGTGCAGTCAATAAACAACTGGCCAACTCTCAGCTGGGATCCCAGCAGAATCAGTGAGTTCCAGACCTCATTACAGCCGAGCTACATGTTCACAAATGATCTATTTTCCAGTCAATGGTAAGAGAGTCTCTTGTTGACATCAAGGCAGTATTTGGTGTAGTGTGAGATTAAGAATCTTTGGTGAAATTGAAGTCTAAGAATCGAGGAGAAAAGTTTTACACATTTAATATGAAAGAAGATTACTGTAGTTAATGTGGATCCAATGTACTGCCAATGCTGGTTTACAAAAGACACAAAGTGCTGGAATAACTCAGCGGGTCAGGCAGCATCTCTGGACAAGATGAATATGTGATGTTTTGGATCGGGACCCTTCAACAGTCTGTAAAAGGGTCACAACACAAAACATTACCTATCCATGTTCACCAAAGATGTTGTATGACCATCTGAGTTACTCCAGCACTTTATGTCTTCTTTTGCTGTGGTTCATGTTGGCGAAACTCTCAGCCCAGGGCAACCCACCAAAAGTTCCTTGGAGCTGTCTGCCAAGCCCAACTAATTGATCACCAACCCTTTACTGCACTTACAGCCGATTGCAGTGCTCAGCTCCACCTCCCCTTCATCAGGATGAAGTGACAGTCTGTGCCCACATTTAACACCATTCCACAGAAAATCCTCTCCCGTTGATTCCTAACGATTCCTAACTGATTGGGACGGCACGGTGGCGCAGCGGTAGAGTTGCTGCCTTTCAGTGCCAGAGACCCAGGTTTGATCCTGACTATGGGTGCTGTCTGTATGGAGTTTGTACTTTCTTCCTATGGCCTTGTGGGTTTTCCCGAGGTGCTCCGGTTTCCTCCCACATTCCAGAGACATGCAGTTTTGCTGGTTAACTGGCTTTGGGGGAGATTGTAAATTGTTTCTCATGTGTAGAATAGGGGTAGTGTATGGGGATTGCCAGACTCGGTGGGCTGTTTCCACGCTGTATCTCTAAAATCTAAAAAGAAAGACTTCAAGTTTATCCTCATTTATCAATGAGAAGACATGGTATTCCAGCTGAAAGCCACATCAACTCTTTGCACAAATGGAACGTTTCAGGGGGTTACAACTGATGACAAAAAAAGAGGAGCACATTGCTTCTGTGTGTGGGAGACCTTGCGTCGTGGATTTGATTGTTTTTTGAAGAATTAACCGAGAGATATGATGAGGGAGCGCAGTGGATGTTGGCCACATCGATGAGAGCAAGGCTTTCAACAAGTTTCTCAAGGTATGCTGGTCCAGAAGGGTAGGTCATGTGGGGTCCAGGGTGAGAGAGCACATTGGATATGAAATGAGCTTGGTGGCAGAGGAAAGAGGGTGGCAGTGGAAGGTTGCTTTTCATATGGCGGACATGTAACCAGTGGTGTACCACAGAAATTGGTTCCTCTGTTGTTTGTCATATATATATATATATATATAAAGAGGATTGTCCAAGGTTGCAACAGGATCGAGGTCAACTGGGAAAGTGGGCAAGGGTCAACATAACAATGGACAACACAATACCCTAAGCCTCCAGAACCTGAGCTGAGCTGAGCAAGGTTGCTGCAGAATGTATGCCATAGTGTAAGGTGGCTTTGACAACTGCAGGAGTCCTGCTTAAACATAATTCTATGTGCAAAACCGCTTCACAGTTCCTCACAGGAGTTGTAGCCAATTTTGTATATTTTTGCAAGGATAACTGATGGGTGTTAATGCTAAATGCATCACCTGTTTGGTCTAATAAATATGAGTGGATTCTAATTTCTAGATAGTGGTGCATTTATTAAGGAAGAAAATTTTTCAAAAGCATTTCACGGCTACAGTTATCAGTTATTTTCTCCCAACATAGATAACTCCAGTATATCAAGCACATGGGCCGACTGGACTTTGTACTTGAATAATGGCTCCAAAAATGGCAGTGCCAGCATGTGTAATACAGTATATGCAACAAGAATTTCACTGCAGTTGCATATGTGACAAATAAAGGACCTGTCAACCATTAAACAGTAGCAACTTAACCGGCTGACATTGGGATATGGGAGGAAACTGGAGCATCTGGGAAGAAGCCTGACACTCACAGTGGGAATGTGTAAAGTCCGTGCAACTCCGTGCAAGATTGTACCAGCGCAGTTTAGCTGCCCAACCATTCTGCAACCCTTGTAAATGATTCAACATTGAGCCAGGCAGGGTGATATTGGAACAAAGATTCCTCAACAAAATAATATTGCAGAGAAGTGGACAGACGTTTAGAAGGACTTTGCCTTGGACTATATCTCCATTCATGAGCAGACACAAAGTGCGGGAATTACTCAGTGTGTCAGGCAGCACCTGTGGAGAACATCAATAGGTGGGCGATGATTTGGGTTAGGACTCGTCTTCAGACTGATTGTGAGTGAAAGCTGGAAAAGAGCAGAGTCAGGAGAAGGCCTGGCAGGTAATAGGTTGTTACAAGTGAGGAAGATTTTTTGATAGGCAAATAGTTGGACAAAGGTGAGACCCATTCAAGAGCACTAGGTGTAATATGCACAAGCCATTGCTTTGCACTGGATGATTGGAGGTAGAGGAGTTTGGTGGAGTTTATGCACAGCCTCTAAAAAATAACACATGAAGCGTTACCAATCAAGATGAATGCTGAGGCGTTAGAAAACTGTAGGTATTATTATTATTATTATTATTGGTGGAGCAGTTAAAATCAGGTGAGGATATTATTGGTGGAGCAGTTAAAATCAGGTGAGGATATAAAGGGATGGAGGTCGTAAATCCCAGAGTATTGTAGAGTTTGTGGGGGTTTTAGGTTTCATTTTCCCCTCACTGCTTGGGTGAGATGCAAGGAAGTGAGAGGGGTGAGAAGAAGTTTGGAGGCATTGGTCAGCTCGTTATTCAGCATGGAAAAAAAGCCAATCTGCCCAGCTAGTCCATGACGGAAATCAAGCACCTATTTTTACACCGATCCCACTGTAACCCATCCTGTTCTCCATTTTCCCATCAAATACCACCCAGAGTCTACCTCACACTTACACCCTTGGGGCAATATACAGTGGCCGATTATTCCTACCAACCCACATGTCTTTGGATGTGGAGGGAAACTGGAGCTCCCAGAGGAAACCCCTGTGGTCACAGGAAGAATGTGCAGCATTCATACAGGCAACACCGGAGGTCGGGATTGAACCCAGCTCGCTGGAGTTGTGAGGCAGCAGCTCCACTAGCCGTGCCTTTGGCCATCCTTGTAGGCAGCAAGCTCCCAATATTCTGCCGCTAAAAGAACCAAAAAGCACTATGAAGGAGGAGAAATATTTTCATTGGATCAAGATGATGGCTGCAAGTGTTATGCCTGGCTGGAAGATTTTAATTCACTTGGAAAAAAAGTGGAAATGATTTGATGATCATAATTCCATTCTAGGATTTTGCAAAAATTATATTTGGATTAGATGTGTATTTATCGGTGCAGACTATAAATAAATAATCTTGAATAAGAAGCTGGCAGAAGAAAGAATTCTAAATAAAACCTTTGTTTTTATTATTAGTTATTTTACTCGTTTTGCTTTAATTACACATTTTTTATTTTTGTACCATTTCCAAAACAATCCTATTCATCTCAGGAAGAAGAAAGGAATGCTATTTAACAAAATAAAAGTCTTTGTTTCCTACCTTGGCTCAGTTGGTTGGTGACTTCTCTGCATGGAGGCCATCGAGATGTCCAGCCATCTTGTCTGGAGCCCCATCACATTTTTAAAAAACTTTGTCATCTCCCTTCCCGTTCCAAGATTTACTCCAAAAAATGTCCTTGCACTTGACTAAGTGCATATTCAGTTTCATTGCCCCAACTCCCCTCCCCTAGCTATTTTTAAAGTTTCTTTCTCACAAAATAATTAGAGCATGGAAGGACTCCATATCAAGAGGAATCCAAGAGCATCACTCCCAAGACCCTCCTTATCACTTTGCAAATTAATTTTTTACAGAAGTAAATCCAGCTCCCTTCTGAATGTTACCTCTGAATGTACCTCCACTACCCTGAATGTACCTCTACTACACAAAAAGCTGGAGTAACTCAACGGAACTGGCAGCATCTCTGATTGCCAATTTCTGCTGGTAGGTGAACATGTGTTGATTGAGGGGAGGAACACCATCGACCTCAGTTGTGATGCTCACCACAGTTAACCAGTGTCTAATGTCATGGCAATAGAAAAGGCTGCTTGCTCAAAGAATCGTAGGACCACCAGTATCAATGAAAGAATAGAACAATCAGTGCATGGGGGGGGGGGGGGGGGGGGGGGGGGGGGGGAGGGGGAGGGAGGGGCGAGAAGATAGAAGCTGGAATGTGGAAAGCAAAAAATTGCGATGATTGGCGCAAAGTCCTGGAAATTGCTTCAATATCAATGCTGCCCCGTGACCTGCAAACAAAATCGCACATTCATTGCCGTCGTCTCAAATGCCTCATTCACAACCCAAGTGAAAATAAGAGGTTGCTGTTTGGAATAAGCTGGTAACGCAACAGGAAATGATTGGAATCGATGTGCTGCTGCAAAGGCGTCCAAGGTACACACTTGCCAGAGCTCTGGCAGAGGAGCATTCCAACATAAACGCAGCACAGGGATCTCCAGGGAGGGAAAGGCAAAACCGGGATTGCAAAGAATGAAGCTCAACGCAGGAAGAGTGCGGACATCAACTCTTCCAAGAAACACAGACTGGAAGCAGAAATCCCCTTCAGTAAAACATCACGTGGTGTTTTCCTTTTCTGTTAACCTTTGCCCTGCTGAATAAATAAGGAGTGTGTGTGGATGCTTGGCATGGCAAACGCTGTGAGAGGCATTTTATGATCTTTGGATAATGTATCACTCTTATGCGCAAAACTGCTGTTTTTCTTTCTTTTTTTATGGAATGGGATTGGGTGGGTGGTCACATTCACGTGTGATCGTTGATCTAGCACCTCCATTTCAATCCAAAGCAGACCGAGCCGATTGCCTTGGCTGAAACCAGATGATAGGGCGGGCTGGAACAGTGAATGGCCCCCAATGGTCACAGAGTTGGGTTTACTGTGTTGGCCAGTGTTCTCCCACTTCCACTGGGAGCATCAGTATGAGAAGATAAACAATGGAAGGTAGACACAAAATGCTGGAGTAATTCAACGGGTCAGACAGCATCTCAGCATTTTGTGTCTACCTTCGATTTAAACCAGCATCTGCAGTTTCTTTTCCTACCCATAAACAATAGCAGGTTGAACACTGGTCAGACTGATGAACCTACTGTCCATTCACATGTATATCCTCCTCTGCATTTAGAGTGGGAAGTGTTGGACATACTCTGGGAAGCATGTACAGCCACTACCATTCTCTCTCTGCAGTCACATATGTTAGAGAATGGACATTCAACTGACATGTACAATGCAAACATGGACGGGCATCACATGGTTACAAACAGACACACCAACACTATGGACACAAACACACACAGATGCACACACATACGTACACACACATACACACACACACACGGTACAGTTGTACCACTAACATTGCATTGGCCACTTTTATTAGTCCATCTACCCTATTGGTTTCCTACCACCTCTGATCTCCACATATCCAGTCACATACCATCAGTGCCTGACCTTTGACTCCCACATGGCCATTCACACACCATTAATCATGAGGACACATCTCCGGAAGTTTGGATGATGACCACAGTAAACTGCTGCATCGTTTCCCATCCAACAACTTGTCTCAAACCAGCTTAGTTAGATGTGTGGGTATGCTTTTGCAGGAATTGACAGTGGGAGAATACCTGTGGGAATAGGTGAATGGTTACCTTTTAATTTTCATTGCTTGATGCAGGGTATAAACAAAGGCAACTGTGTGTGGCGTTGACTTGTTGATCTTAAATTGATTGATTGTTTATTGAAATATACAGCATGAAAACTGGCCCTTCAGCCCATCGAAGGTAGACACAAAAAGTTGGAGTAACTCAGCGGGACAGGCAGCATCTCTGGAGAGAAGGAATGGGTGACGTTTCGGGTCGAGACCCTTCTTCAGTGGAGTGGGCAGGACAGAGAGAAAATGTAGTCGGAGACAGTAAGACTGGTGGATGAACTGGGAAGGGGGAGGGGATGGAGAGAGAGGGAAAGCAAGGGCTATTTGAAGTTAGAGAAGTCAATGTTCATAGCGCTGGGGTCTAAGCTACCCAAGCCAAACATGAGGTGCTGTTCCTCCAATTTCACTCTGACAATGGAAGAGCCCCAGGACAGAAAGGTCAGATTGGGAATGGGAGGGGAGGGGTTAAAGTGCTGAGCAACTGGAAGATCAGGTAGGTTAAGGCAGACTGAGCGGAGGTGTTCAGTGATACGATCGCTGAGCCTGCGCTTGGTCTCGCCAATGTACAGGAGTCCACACCTGGAACAGCGGATACAGTAGATGAGGTTGGAGGAGGTGCAGGTGAACCTCTGCCTCAACTTAAAAGACTGACGGGGTCCTTGAACGGAGTTGAGGGGGGAGGTATAGGGACAGGTGTTGCATCTCCTGTGGTTGCAGGGGAAAGTACCTGGGGAGGGGGTGGTTTGTGTTGGAAGGGACGAGTTGACCAGGGAGTTGCGGAGGGAACGATCTCTGCGGAAAGCAGAAAGTGGTGGAGATGGGAAGATATGGCCAGTAGTGGGATCCCATTGGAGGTGGCGAAAGTGTTGGAGGATTATCTGCTGAATGAGACGGCTGGAAGGTGAGGATAAGAGGGACTCAGTCCTTGTTGTGAATGGGGGGAGGGGGAGCAAGAGCTGAGCTGTGGGATATAGAGGAGACCCTAGTAGGAGCCTCATCTATAATGGAAGAGGGGAACCCCTGTTTCCTAAAGAATGAGGACATCTCCGATTATCTAGTATAGAAAGATTTAGTGGGATATGGGTGAAAAGCAGGCAAATAAGACTAGCTTAGATGGGGCATCTTGGTCAGAATGGATGAGTTGGGCTGAAGGACATTTTTCCATGCAGTATGACTATAATTAAGAATCTAAATAACTGTGTCGTCTGGTCCTTGACCCCCACTGCTGGAAACATGCTCTTCACATCCACTCTATCTAGGCCTTTCATTATTCAATATGTTTCAATGAGATCTCCCCTTATCCTTCCAAACTCCAGCGAGTACAACACCCTACATGCTGAAGTGTCTGCCCATAAGTCCACAAGTCATAGTCATAGAGTCACACACTGTGGAAACAGGCCGTTCGGCCCAACTTGCTCACAGCAACCAACATGGCCCATCTAAACCAGTTCCACTGGCCTGCTTAAAGCCCATATCCCTCCAAGCCTACCCTACCCACGTACCTGTCTAAATGGTTCATAAACGTTGCGATAGCATCAGTGGTGCAGAAATGGATCTAGTGTGATCTTTGCTCGAGATTGCTCCCCTCATTGGACAATGCCAGAAGACTAGCTGGAAGCAAAGTAACCAACCCGTCCCTCAACATCTTCCCTGTCTTTGTCGTAGACCATTAAGTTGCCCATTTGTTTCAGGTGCAAGCTGGAGGAGTCAGCTATTTTGAATTCATGAGTTGGTACAATTTCCAGTTGAAGCCAGCTTCTATTTGCACCATCATTGACTGCTGAACCTCTGTCCGTCATTGACTGCTGATCCTCTTCTGTGCCAGGTCCTCCAAGGATTTCTAAGAAGGTGCAGAGCCGGCAGCCGGTGAAGCTGGGTCGCACAGTCAGGTTGGCCTGTCCAGTGGAGGGCGATCCACCGCCACTGACCATGTGGATCAAAGATGGGCGCACCATCCACAGTGGCTGGACAAGGTTCCGAGTCCTTCAGCAAGGCCTGAAAATCAAGGAGGTGGAAGTGGAAGATGCAGGAGTCTACGTTTGCCGAGCAACTAATGGGTTTGGCAGCATCCATCTCAACTACACCCTGATCATCATTAGTAAGTATACAGGCGGCCTCTGGCCCTACCTTTGGAATAGCTTATTATTTTACTGTTGCTTGAAAATCTGTAAACCTTGTTCGGTCACGCAAAGTGAAGAGTGAAGTGTTTTATTATCATCTGTCTCGAAACGGAACAATTAATTTCTTACTTGCAGCAGTGCAACAGATATGTAAATATACTCAGTAGACATCAAATTAAACAACAAAAAAAAGTTCAATATGTAAAATCAAAACTAAAACGACACAGTGAAAGGAGTTTGCAGTTCTCCCTGTGATCGCGTGGGTTTTCTCCCAAATTCCAATGACATGGTTAATTGGTTTCTGTAAATTATCCGTAGTGTGTGGGATGCGAAAGTGGGATAAGATAGAACTAGTGTGTTGCTGATCGATGGTTGGCATGGACTCAGTGGGACGAAGGGCCAGTTCCCATGCTGTAAGATAGAGCTAGTGTGTTGCTGATCGATGGTCGGCATGGACTCAGTGGGACGAAGGCTGTTTCTCCAAAAACTAAAACTAAATGCAAAGACAAAAACAAAGCCTCAAGTTTCAAGTGCAATCAACGCAGTTCGCAGCTCAGGGTTTAGTTGGAACTCGTAGTGATTAATAGCCTGAAGGTTGTTGGGAAGAAGCTGCTCCTGAACCTGGACGTTACAGTTTTCAGGCTCCTATGTCATCTTCCCGATGGCAGGAGTGAAATGAGAGCATGGCCAAGATGGTGTGGGTGGCTGCCTTTTTGAGACAGTGACTCTTGTAGATCCTTTTGATGGTGGGGAGGTCAGTACCCGTGATGAACCAGACAGTGTAACAAAGTTTTGGTGATATCTTACTGGTACACTACAGGGAGTTCATACAAAAGCAGTTGTAACAATCTTTCCCCATACTTGATACAACCCAAAGTGTAACCATAGCTGTGAAGTAATGTCACTGTTGTACTTATTGGTTATCTGTAACCAATGGTGGGTTATAGCCTGCTTTAACTTACAAAATGACCACATTTTGTTTGGCATGATCCCAATGAACATCACTCATTCCCCCCGATCTTCCGCTCCTCGTCCGCTCAGCTGAGGGCTTTGCTTTTGCCACAGTTGCTGGAGGAAGGGAGAAGCGGCAAAGAAAGGGCAAAATATAAGGGAATGGCCAAGATAAAAAGAAATTATCATCCCGGTGTTTGTAAAAGGTGGCAAATCTCTGGGATTCTGTCATGGGGAGGTGGTGGAAACTGGAGTATTAGAAGTATTTAAAGTGGAGGTGGATACATATTTGATAGATTGAAGAATACTGAGGTATGGAGAAATGGCACAGAAGTAGAGATAAGGCTGCACAGATCAGCCACGATCATATTAAGTAGTAGGGGAACTTGAAAAGTGTGATGCCCTATACTTTTTAGTTTTCTACTAGATGTTTTATCAACAGCGATGAAAAAGATCATTATAATTAACAATGAGGGAAAAGTTCATCATAATTCTCCTGCATGTTGCTCTGCGTTATTTGGGTGAAAGATCAATGGGGAAGTACCAGCAAGTGATTTTTTTGTTGCTAAGTCTTTGTGTGCTTTTTCATTCGTTGATTATGAACATTTGGGAGGTGATATTGTTTCGCAGAGCGAGGTGCTTGTGTGAGGCCTTGTGTTGAGTCCCCAAAAATATATCTTAACATAGCAATTAGTGTAACTCAAGTAAAATTCATTCTGACTAATGTTAACGTCTTTTATACTTGATAATCAGTGGTTTGTAGACAATAGTAAAGCTACACTATCAATTTAGACGCATGGTGCTGTTTATGTGGAGTCTGCATGATCTCCCTGTGACCATACTGTCTTCCACAAGATGCTCCGGTGTCGTCCCACATCAAGTCACATGAGTTGGTAGGTTAATTAACCAGTGTAAATTGCCACATGTTACATGCAATGGGGATGTGAGGAGAACAGGTCATAGAATGAATTAGTGAGGCAATGAGATTGCTCTGTGAGCCAGCATAGATTCTAAGGGCTGAATGGACTCTTTCTAGATGATAAGGAAATACAGACTATTTGGTGTGATCTATCCAGTGAAGAGCATAGGAAGGAACTGAAGATGGGTGACGTTTCGGGTCGAGACCCTTCTTCAGACTGATGTCAGGGGGGGCAGGACAAAGAAAGGATGTAGTTGGAGACAGGAAGATAGTGGGAGAACTGGGAAGGAGGAGGGGAAGAGAGGGACTGAGGAACTATCTAAAGTTAGAGAAATCAATGTTCATACCTCTGGGTTGGCGCCGCTGCTGCCGACCTCCGCCACCTCCCTGGGGCCACAACCGCCTCCGACCTCCACCGCCTCACCGCCGCCACCACCGCCTCACCGCCGCCACCACCGCCGCCACCACCGCCTCACCGCCGCCACCAACGCCTCACCGCCTCACCGCCGCCACCACCGCCGCCACCACCGCCTCACCTCCGCCACCACCGCCTCACCGCCTCACCGCCTCACCGCCGCCTCCACCACCGCCTCCATCACCGCCTCCACCACCGCCTCCACCACCGCCTCCACCGCCACCACCGCCACCACCGCCTCCACCGCCTCCACCGCTTCCACCGCCTCACCGCCGCCACCACCGCCTCCACCACCGCCTCCACCGCCATCACCGCCTCCACCGCCGCCACCGCCTCATCGCCTCCACCGCCTCCACCGCTTCCACAGCCTAACCGCCGCCACCACCGCCTCACAGCCTCACTGCCACCGCCGCCACTACCACCGCCTCCACCGCCTCCACCACCACCGCGTCCACCGCCTCCACCACCACCGCCTCCACCACCACCGCCACCACCGCCTCACGCGCCGCCACCACCGCCTCCAGCGCCTCACCAGGGCCACATCCTCCACCGACCTCCGCCTCCACCGCCGCCACCACTGCCTCCACCGCATCCGCCGCCTCACCGCTGCCACCACTGCCTCCACCGCCGCCACCACTGCCTACACCGCCTCCACCGCCTCACCGCCGCCACCACCGCCTCCACCGCCGCCTCCACCGCCTCCACCGCCGCCACCACCGCCTCCACCACCGCATCCACCACCGCCTCCACCGCCACCACCGCCTCCACCGCTTCCACCGCCTCACCGCCACAACCGCCACCACCGCCTCACCGCCTCACCGCCACCGCCTCACTGCCTCACCGCCACCACCGCCACCGCCACCGCCACCGCCTCCACCACCGCCAACACCGCCTCCACCGCTTCCACCGCGTCACCGCCGCCACCACCGCCACAACCGCCACCACCGCCTCACCGCCTCACCGCCACCACCGCCACCGCCTCAATGCCTCACCACCACCACCGCCACCGCAACCGCCTCCACCACCGCCAACACCGCCTCCACCGCTTCCACCGCCTCACCGCCGCCATCAACGCAACTGCCACCGCCGCCACCACCACCGCCTCCACCGCCTCCACCGCCTCACCGCCGCCACCACCTCCGCCACCACCGCATCCACCGCCTCACGCGCCGCCACCGCCGCCTCACCGCCGCCACCACCGCCTCCAGCGCCTCACCAGGGCCACAAACTCCACCGACCTCCGCCTCCACCGCCGCCACCACCGCCTCCACCGCCTCCACCGCCTCCACCACCGCATCCACCACCGCCTCCACCGCCTCCACCGTCTCACCGACGCCACCACCACCTCCACCGCCTCCACCGCCACCACCGCCGCCACCGCCACCACCACCGCCTCCACCACCGCCTCCACCACCGCCTCCACCGCCACCACCGCCACCACCGCCTCCAACACCTCCACCGCCTCACCGCCGCCACCGCCGCCACCACCGCCTCCACCACCGCATCCACCACCGCCTCCACCGCCTCCACCGTCTCACCGACGCCACCACCACCTCCACCGCCTCCACCGCCACCACCGCGTCACCGCCGCCACCGCCTCCACCACCGCCTCCACCACCGCCTCCACCGCCACCACCGCCACCACCGCCTCCACCGCCTCACCGCCTCCACCGCCTCCACCGCTTCCACCGCCTCACCGCCGCCACCACCGCCTCCACCGCCACCACCGCCTCCACCGCCTCCACCGCCGCCACCGCCTCACCGCCTCCACCGCCTCCACCGCTTCCACCGCCGCCACCACCGCCACCACCGCCTCACCGCCCCCGCCTCACTGGCTCACCGCCGCCACCACCACCGCCACCGCCACCGCCTCCACTGCCGCCACCACCGCCACCACCGCCTCCACCGCTTCCACCACCTCACTGCCGCCACAACCGCCACCGCCACCGCCTCCACCGCCGCCACTACCACCGCCTCCACTGCCTCCACCACCACCGCCTCCACCGCCTCCACCACCACCGCCTCCACCACCACTGCCACCACCGCCTCCACCGCCTCACGCGCCGCCACCACCGCCTCCAGCGCCTCACCAGGGCCACAACCTCCACCGACCTCCGCCACTACCACCGCCTCCACCGCCTCCGCCTCCACCGCCTCCACCACCACCGCCTCCACCACCACCGCCACCACCGCCTCCACCGCCTCACGCGCCGCCACCACCGCCGCCAGCGCCTCACCAGGGCCACAACCTCCACCGACCTCCGCCGCCACCACCGCCTCCACCGCCTCCACCGCCTCACCGCCGCCTCCACCGCAGCCACCACCGCTTCCACCGCCTCCACCGCCTCCACCGCCTCCACCGCCGCCACCGCCGCCACCACCGCCTCCACCGCATCCACCACCGCCTCCATCGCCTCCACCGCCACCACCGCCTCCACCGCTTCCACCGCCTCAGCGCCTCACCAGGGCCACAACCTCCACCGACCTCCGCCGCCACCACCGCCTCCACCGCCTCACCGCCGCCACCACTGCCTCCACCGCCGCCACCACCGCCTCCACCACCGCCACCGCCGCCACCACCGCCTCCACCACCGCATCCACCACCGCCTCCACCGCCTCCACCGCCTCCACCGCCACCACCGCCTCCACCGCTTCCACCGCCTCACCGCCGCCACCACCGCCACCACAGCCTCCACCGCCGCCACCGCCTCCACCGCCTCCACCGCTTCCACCGCCGCCACCACCGCCACCACCGCTTCACCGCCACCGCCTCACTGGCTCACCGCCGCCACCACCACCGCCACCGCCACCGCCTCCACTGCCGCCACCACCGCCACCACCGCCTCCACCGCTTCCAACGCCTCACCGCCGCCACAACCGCCACCGCCACCGCCACCGCCTCCACGGCCGCCACTACCACCGCCTCCACCGCCTCCGCCTCCACCGCCTCCACCACCACCGCCTCCACCAGCACCGCCACCACCGCCTCCACCGCCTCCACCGCCTCACGCGCCGCCACCACCGCCTCCACCGCTTCCACCACCTCACTGCCGCCACAACCGCCACCGCCACCGCCTCCACCGCCGCCACTACCACCGCCTCCACTGCCTCCACCACCACCGCCTCCACCGCCTCCACCACCACCGCCTCCACCACCACTGCCACCACCGCCTCCACCGCCTCACGCGCCGCCACCACCGCCTCCAGCGCCTCACCAGGGCCACAACCTCCACCGACCTCCGCCGCCACCACCGCCTCCACCGCCTCACCGCCGCCACCACTGCCTCCACCGCCGCCACCACCGCCTCCACCACCGCCACCGCCGCCACCACCGCCTCCACCACCGCAACCACCACAGCCTCCACCGCCACCACCGCCTCCACCGCCTCCACCGCTTCCACCGCCTCACCGCCGCCACCACCGCCACCACAGCCTCCACCGCCGCCACCGCCGCCACCGCCTCCACCGCCTCCACCGCTTCCACCGCCGCCACCACCGCCACCACCGCCTCACCGCCACCGCCTCACTGGCTCACCGCCGCCACCACCACCGCCACCGCCACCGCCTCCACTGCCGCCACCACCGCCACCACCGCCTCCACCGCTTCCAACGCCTCACCGCCGCCACAACCGCCACCGCCACCCGCCTCCACCGCCGCCACTACCACCGCCTCCACCGCCTCCGCCTCCACCGCCTCCACCACCACCGCCTCCACCACCACCGCCACCACCGCCTCCACCGCCTCACGCGCCGCCACCACCGCCGCCAGCGCCTCACCAGGGCCACAACCTCCACCGACCTCCGCCGCCACCACCGCCTCCACCGCCTCCACCGCCTCACCGCCGCCTCCACCGCAGCCACCACCGCTTCCACCGCCTCCACCGCCTCCACCGCCTCCACCGCCGCCACCGCCGCCACCACCGCCTCCACCGCATCCACCACCGCCTCCATCGCCTCCACCGCCACCACCGCCTCCACCGCTTCCACCGCCTCAGCGCCTCACCAGGGCCACAACCTGCACCGACCTCCGCCGCCACCACCGCCTCCACCGCCTCACCGCCGCCACCACTGCCTCCACCGCCGCCACCACCGCCTCCACCACCGCCACCGCCGCCACCACCGCCTCCACCACCGCATCCACCACCGCCTCCACCGCCTCCACCGCCTCCACCGCCACCACCGCCTCCACCGCTTCCACCGCCTCACCGCCGCCACCACCGCCACCACAGCCTCCACCGCCGCCACCGCCTCCACCGCCTCCACCGCTTCCACCGCCGCCACCACCGCCACCACCGCTTCGCCGCCACCCGCCTCACTGGCTCACCGCCGCCACCACCACCGCCACCGCCACCGCCTCCACTGCCGCCACCACCGCCACCACCGCCTCCACCGCTTCCAACGCCTCACCGCCGCCACAACCGCCACCGCCACCGCCACCGCCTCCACGGCCGCCACTACCACCGCCTCCACCGCCTCCGCCTCCACCGCCTCCACCACCACCGCCTCCACCAGCACCGCCACCACCGCCTCCACCGCCTCCACCGCCTCACGCGCCGCCACCACCGCCGCCAGCGCCTCACCAGGGCCACAACCTCCACCGACCTCCGCCGCCACGACCGCCTCCACCGCCTCCACCGCTTCACCGCCGCCACCACCGCCTCCACCGCAGCCACCACCGCTTCCACCGCCTCCACCGCCGCCACCGCCGCCACCACCGCCTCCACCACCGCATCCACCACCACCTCCACCGCCACCACCGCCTCCACCGTTTCCACCGCCTCACCACCGCCACCACCGCCACCACCGCCTCCACCGCCTCCACCGACTCCACCGCCGCCACCGCCGCCACCACCGCCTCCACCGCCTTCACCACCGCCTCCACCGCCTCCACCACCTCCACCGCTTCCACCGCCTCACCGCCGCCACAACCGCCACCACCGCCACCACCACCACCGCCACCACCGCCTCACCGCCACCACCGCCACAGCCTCACTGCCTCACCACCACAACCGCCACAACCGCCACCGCCACCGCCACCGCCACCACCTCCACCACCGCCAACACCGCCTCCACCGCTTCCACTGCTTCACCGCCGCCACCACCGCAACTGCCACCGTCTCCACCGCCGCCACCACCACCGCCTCCACCGCCTCCACCGCCTCACCGCCGCCACCACCTCCGCCACCACCGCCTCCACCGCCTCACGCGCCGCCACCGCCGCCTCACCGCCACCACCACCGCCTCCAGCGCCTCACCAGGGCCACAGCCTCCACCGACCTCCGCCTCCACCGCCGCCACCACCGCCTCCACCGCCTCTACCGCCTCACCGCCGCCACCACCGCCTCCACCACCTCATCCACCACCGCATCCACCACCGCCTCCACCACCTCCACCACCTCCACCGCCTCCACCACCTCCACCGCTTCCACCGCCTCACCGCCGCCACCACCGCCACAACCGCCACCACTGCCTCACTGCCTCACCGCCACCACCGCCACCGCCTCACTGCCTCCGCCACCACCGCCACCGCCACCGCCTCCACCGCCGCCGCCACCGCCTCCACCGCTTCCACCGCCTCACCGCCGCCACCACCGCCACTGCCACCGCCTCCACCACCGTCACCACCACCGCCTCCACCGCCGCCGCCGCCGCCACCGCCACCGCCACCGCCACCACCGCCACCACCGCCACCGCCACCGGCACCGCCTCCACCGCCGCCACCACCACTGCCTCCTCCGCCGCCACCGCCACCGCCTCCACCACCACCACCGCCACCGCCACCACCGCCACCACCGCCACCGCCACCGCCTCCACCGCCGCCACCACCACCTGCACCACCGCCTCCAACGCCACCACCGCCACTGCCTCACCGCCACCACCACCGCCTCCACCGCCTCACCGCCTCACCGCCACCACCACCACCGCCTCCACCGCCCCGCCGCCACCACCGCCTCCACCGCCACCGCCACCGCCTCACCGCCACCGCCTCCACCACCACCACCGCCACCGCCTCCACCGCCTCACCGCCGCCACCACCGCCTCACCGCCACCGCCTCCACCACCACCACCGCCTCCACCGCCTCCACCGCCTCCACCGCCTCACCGCCTCCACCACCTCCACCGGCCCCATCCCCGAACTCTACCACCGCTACATCGACGACTGCATTGGTGCTACCTCTTGCACCCATGCAGAACTCGCTAACTTCGTACATTTCACACTAATTTCCATCCTGCTCTTAAATATACCTGGACTATCTCCGACATCTCCCTCCCGTTTCTGGATCTCACCATCTCCATCACAGGAGACAGACTAGTGACGGACATTTACTATAAACCCACTGACTCGCACAGCTATCTGGACTACACTTCTTCCCTCCCTGTTTCCTGCAAAAAGTCTATCCCCTACTCCCAATTCCTCCGTCTACGCCGCATCTGCCCCCGGGATGAAGTGCTTCACACTGGAGCATCAGAGATAACAATAGACAATAGGTGCAGGAGTAGGCCATTTGGCCCTTCGAGCCAGCACCACCATTCAATGTGATCATGGCTGATCATTCTCAATCAGTACCCCGTTCCTGCCTTCTCCCCATACCCCCTGACTCCGCTATCCTTAAGAGCTCTATCTAGCTCTCTCTTGAATGCATGTCCTCATTCTTTAGGAAACAGGGCTTCCCCTCTTCCATTATAGATGAGGCTCTCACTTGGGCATCCTCTATATCTCGCAGCTCCGCTCTTGCTCCCCCTGCCCCCATTCGTAACAAGGACAGAATCCCCCTCGTTCTCACCTTCCACCCCACCAGCCAGCGTATCCAACAAATCATCCTCCAACATTTCCATCACCTCCAACGGGACCCCACCACTGGCCACATCTTCCCATCCCCTCCCCTTTCTGCGTTCCGCAGAGACCGCTCCCTCCGTAACTCCCTGGTCCACTCGTCCGTTCCTACCCAAACCACCCCCTCCCCAGGTACTTTCCCCTGCAACCGCACGAGATGCAACACCTGTCCCTTTGCCTCCCCCCTCGACTCCATCCAAGGACCCAAACAGTCTTTCCAGGTGAGGCAGAGGTTCACCTGCACCTCCTCCAACCTCATCTATTGTACCCGCTGCTCTAGATGTCAACTTCTCTACATCGGTGAGACCAAATGCAGGCTTGGTGATCGTTTTGCTGAACACCTCCGCTCAGTCCGCCTTAACCAACCTGATCTCCCAGTGGCTCAGTATTTCAACTCCCCCTCCCACTCCCAGTCTGACCTTTCTGTCATGGGACTCCTTCAGTGTCATATTGAGGCCCACCGCAAATTGGAGGAACAACACCTCATATTTCGCTTGGGCAGCTTGCAGCCCAGCGGTATGAACATCGACTTCTCTTACTTTTGATAGTTCCTCTCTTTCTCCTTCCCAGTTCTCACACTCTCTTCCTGTCTCCACCTATATTCTTCCTTTGTCCCACCCCTTCCCCTGACATCAGTCTGAAGAAGGGTCTCGACCCGATACGTCACCCATTCCTTCTCTCCTGAGATGCCTGACCCGCTGAGTTACTCCAGCATTTTGTGACACCTTCGATTTGTACCAGCATCTGCAGTTATTCTCCTAAGGAACTGAAGATGATGGTTTAAATGGAAGATAGACACAAAAAACTGGAGTAACTCAGCGGGACAGGCAGCATCTCTGGAGAGAAGGAATGGGTGAGTTCTGTTCCAATTCTGCTGCTCAGTTGTGCAATGGGCAACTCATACAAATAGTTTGCCACTGTTGACACCCAGTTATTATCATCCTGTCAGATAGCTAAGCATCCTTTGATTGAAAAAGGTCTTGTACAAAGAAAAATGAAACAATAGGGAGAGCGAAAGAAACTCACAGGAGATAGTGCATTTGGGAAAACGCAGATATAGAGAGGGCATAGAGGAAGTTAAAGATACCAATGGATTGTTAAATGGGTAAGTCAGGTGTCATGAAGAGCAGGAAGAAAGTCAAAGACATTTCCAAATGAATAACTTTCTTTATTCGTACTTTTTCAGCTTCAATGTTATATCTTTGCACCAAATGTCGTACCTTTTATTCTTTATCCTTGCACTTGATTGTATTCACGTATATTTACTTTTGACTGGATAGCACCTAAAGGAAAGCTTCACACGATATCTAGTTACACATGACAATAATAAACTAGACTAAACTAAATTAAACAATAGTCAAAATGTCAGCATTTGCTGCCATTTCATTGAGAAACCATCATGATCTTCAGGACAAAGCAAAAATGTGGCTAAAGACAGGACTTCAGAAGCTGCTATCCTTGCTCCGCCACTCCCTGCATCAATGAGATAGTCAGTGATCACAGCTTCTCATCATACAAATGCCTGAAAATATTGCACTGTTGTTTTGTTAATTACTCTAATTGTTGGTGGTCAGCACCCTGGCCATAAAAGAGTCATTTTACTTTGTAAGTTGTAATTCCCTCAGATAAATATTTCAAAATACAACTTATGTTAAGGTTGATTTACTGAGCATTGACATCTACCTGCACCTGTAGCACTGTACCTGCGGGTCACCTATTAAACTGACCAGACCTCCAGGGTCCACCAGGAGTCTGGGGACATTCTGTAACATACTGAGCTGATAGGCCACATTCACTGTGTACCTTCACACCAGCCAGTGCACAATATTTTCAAGTACTAATTTCAAATGACAGGTAAGTCATTTGTTTTCAATTTCTTTTCAATTAATATTAATATTGTAATTAATTTACCTAGTTTGAATGAGGTTAAATATTTTATTTAAATTCAAACAATTTAAGCATTTTTTCAACTCTTTCTAAATGTGTGTGATTCCCTGAGACTTTGTTAGTCAGTAGATGGTCTTCAACAGCAGAATTGGCAAATGGTTATCAGAGAATCAATGGGTGAGACCTTGCTCTCCACCCCCCAACCTGAGACCCAGTTATTGGGCCAAGTTCAGCCAGCAGTGTGCAGAGGGCACAGCTGCCAGACCAGCCAGACCAGCCAGATGTGGGGAACCACATGGCCACAAAAGGTAGTGAGAGGTGCACAAAAGGCTGGTTAGCAACATCAGTGCCTTTAATAACTGTATTTGCTGGACCAGACCACTGTGAAACAACATATGCTCCAGTTTTGCTTTTGCCACCCTGCAGAACAGTTAAAATGTTGGTTAAACATTGTGGTTTTTCCTACCGAAATTTGTAAGAATTCCTCAGTGCAATTGACTGTTCAGCCAACTCAAGTCAAGTCAAGTCAAGTCAAATTTATTTGTCACATACACATACACGATGTGCAGTGAAATGAAAGTGGCAATGCCTGCGGATTGTGCACAAAAAAGAATTACAGTTACAACATATAAATAAAGTTAATAAGTTACTATAATGTAGACAAAAAATTTAGTCTCTGGGGTTATAAAAGTTGACAGTCCTGATGGCCTGTGGGAAGAAACTCCGTCTCATCCTCTCCGTTTTCACAGCGTGACAGCGGAGGCGTTTGCCTGATCGTAGCATCTGGAACAGTCCGTTGCTGGGGTGGCAGGGGTCCCTCATGATCTTGCTTGCTCTGGATCTGCACCTCCTGATGTATAGGTCCTGCAGGGGGACGAGTGTAGTTCCCATGGTGCGTTCTGCCGAACGCACTACTCTCTGCAGGGCCATCCTGTCCTGGGCAGAGCTGTTCCCAAACCAGACTGTAATGTTGCCGGACAGGATGCTCTCTACAGCCCCAGAGTAGAAGCAATGAAGGATCCTCAGAGACACTCTGAATTTCCTCAGTTGTCTAAGGTGGTAAAGGCGCTGCTTTGCCTTACCCACCAGTGCGACAAAGTGCGTTGCCCACGTCAGATCCTCTGTGATGTGGACTCCCAAGTATTTAAAACTGCTCACCCTATCCACAGTAGACCCATTTATCTCCAGTGGCGTGTACGTCCTTGGATGTTTAGCCCTTCTGAAGTCCACAATCAGCTCCTTCGTTTTAGTGACATTCAAGAGGAGGCTATTGTCCTGACACCAGAGTGCCAGATCAGCCACCTCCTCCCGGTAGGGTAGGCCTTCTCATCGTTGTTGGAGATCCGGCCCACCACCACAGTGTCATCAGCAAACTTGATGATGGAGTTTGAGCTGAACCTGGCCCCACAGTCATGTGTGTACAGGGAGTACAGTAGGGGGCTAAGGACGCAGCCCTGGGGGGATCCTATGTTCAGGGTGAGGGAGCTAGATGTGTGTTCCCCCATCCTGACCACTTGGGGCCTGGTGGTGAGAAAGTCCAGGACCCAGGCACACAGAGGGGTGCTAAGCCCCAGTTCCAGCAGCTTCTCAACCAGTCTGCTGGGGACTATTGTGTTGAATGCTGAACTAAAGTCAATGAACAGCATCCTCACATAGCCCCCCTGGCTGTCCAGATGAGAGAGAGCGGTGTGTAGAACCTGGGAGACCGCATCATCCGTGGACCTGTTCGTGGGTCCATGTTGCGAGGAAGGAGGGCGCAGATGTGGTTCTTGATTAGTCTCTCGAAGCATTTCATGACAACCGAGGTGAGGGCCACCGGTCGGTAGTCATTTAAACACGCTGGAGAGGCATTCTTTGGCACCGGTACAATGATGGATCTTTTGAAGCATGCAGGGACCACGGACTTGGCCAAGGAGAGGTTAAATATTGTGGTGAGCACTGGAGCAAGCTGAGTAACACAAGACTTTAGTACTCGCCCAGATATACCATCTGGGCCTCCAGCTTTCCTCGTGTTCACACGCGTCAGAGCCCACCTCACCTCATGCTCGGACACTGAGAATGTGTGCACATCCCCGGCCGTGGATCCCCCTCCAGCCTCGCTAGCCAGCGCCCCTTCGGTGCTGTTTGTAGACGGCGAGCTGGTGGTGTTACCCATCTCAAACCGTGCGTAAAAAGAGTTCAGGTCATCAGCTAAAGAGGAGCCGGCACTTCCGGTTGAGGGGGTGCTGGACCTGTAGCTAGTTATAGTCCGTAGCCCCTGCTAAAGGCACCTGGTGTCCTGCTGCTCCATCTGTGACTCCATCTTGTCCCGGTATCTCCTTTTTGCATCCTTCACTGCCCTTCGCAGTCGGTAGGACTCTCCCTTGTAGTCGTCCATGTTGCCGGATGCCAGGCCGGAGTTGTAAGCAGCGGTGCGAGCATTCAAGGCCACGCCAATAGACCTGTCCACCCAGGGTTTTTGGTTAGGGAAGATACTGACCCTTACCGTGGGGATGATGGTATCGGCTATTGTGGCAATGAAGTCCGTAACCGCTTCCGCAAACTCACTGACGTCTCTGGAACTTGCTTGGAACATGTTGAGTCGACTTCGATGATATTACTAATTACTAACTCGATGATATTACTAATTCTAAGGCAGTGCTAGTACTCATTGATGTCACTAATACTAGGCAATACCAGTACTAAATGATGTCATTAATAGTAGACAATATTAACATTCAAGATCACTAATACCAGACAGCACTGATACTCGATATCACGAACATCAGACAGTACTTATACTTGATGATAGAGAGCACCAGTGTTGTTTTTGTGACCGCCTAAAAGGTTAAGCATTATTATTTTGCTTTCCAGGCATGTGACACAAATGTTTATTCATTGAGCATACCAGCACCTTTTTGTCTGCAAAAAATGCACTGGACAGTACTAATATTAATCTCACTAATACTAGACCATATTAATTCTTCATGGTATCATGAAAACAAGACAATACTAATCCTCAATGATATCACGAATACTAGACCATACTAATACTCCATACTAGACATACTAGACAATACTAACCTTCACCAATGCAACTAGTACTAGACCATATTAATACCCCATGATATCACTAATACTAGAAAATACTAATTGTCCCTGATATCACTAATACTAGACAGCTGCGAGCTGCTGGAACTGATGCCTAAAAGCAGTTCATGCAGGAAAAATAGAACTTCTCACCACAAAGAACATTCAACCTTTATGGTCATCTGGTCAAGGTCACTAGAGGATGTTGTAATTGACTGTGAATCCAGCCCTTTCTAAATGGAAATCTGGATTAAAAATCAAGGGAAATTAAAGGATATGTGGAGAGACAGAAGGAGAAAAAGGCAAGAAATACAGTCATGGTCTTCACGCATATGCACATGTCCTCTTGCACACACACCACACAAACATACACACCACACTTTCCGGATACACACACACATATCACACAAGCAGACAGGCACATAAAGAAACACATGAGCACACAACCGTTGCATCCAAATACTAACACACACACACACACACAAACACACACGCACACACATACACACACACACACCACCCAGAGAGACACAAACACAGATATAACCCAAATAACACACATACCCACATCCAAATAGACAAAGGCACATTTGCACACACAAGCACACTGAGCACACACACCACTACACACACACACACCACTAATATCTTCACATGCGCACACACGCACGCACACGCGCGCACGCAAGCACACGCACACACACACACACACACACACACACACACACACACACACACACACACACACACACACACACACACACACACACACACACACACACACACACTGTAGGCTACCCATACAAGTCTCTGATCTTTGGCATTCACTTTTGATTCATTCTGCAAAAAGTCTTGCCCTGACTGAAAATAAGGATTTGTGGTGGTGGTGGAGATTTATTCAAAAACAATCTGCTGAGATATGCAGTATATAAAAAGTTGGAAAATCTAGCAGCACATTTAAAGGATTTTATAGTAACAAAAGAGTGTATATTTGTGGATTTATTTGCTCCTGTGGGGAACGGTTCTGCTGCAATTTGTCCTGCTTTGTCTGACAGCTAAGGGAAGGAAATGGACCCATTCGGTCTTCAACTTTTCCGCTTTTAAATTGCCCCCTGAGCAAAATTTAGGGCTAAATGAACTGTAAATCTCAGCGCATTAACTCAAAATGCAAGGAGGATTTTTCTTTAGCGAATGCTTGTGGAGCAGGAAGGTTGACAGAAAATGTCTGTAAGATTTTTTCAAAGTGACTGTCAGCTCTTCCATTTAATGTTTTACTTTTAATTTCTTCCCTTTTTTTATATTAAACAGACTGCTTCAATCACCGGGCTTTTAATGTCACCTTCCCACTCTTGTTAGCCTTGCTAGGCCTGCCCTTTTATCCAATAAAACTGAAACCCGTGCATTTTACTTTATGTATAATGCGTATGTCATGTGACACTGTTGGAAGCACAGAGTAAGCTTTACCCTAACTCTGAGCCACACAAGAGAATGTGCTACTGTCTGGATTTAGATTGAGATCCAGAGTATTGATCTAACTTTGCAAAACCCAACCATCTCAAGGCGAGGAGGTGACCTTGGGTGCAAAAGAGATTTGCAAGGATGTTACCAGGTCTAGAAGGTTTGAGTTGCAAAGAGAGGATGGTTAGACTGGTGCTTTTAACCCTGAAGCCTAGGAAGCTGAACAGTAGTCCCGTAAAGGTACATAAAATAATGAGGGACATCGATAAGGAGGATAGCCAAGGGGTAGGGGAGTCTAGACGGCAGATGTTTAAGGTGAGAGGAGAAAGATTTAAAAAGCAGCAGAGAGACAACTTTTTCACTCAGATCATGGTGGGTATATTGAATGAGCTGCCAAGGACGGGGTAGAGGTAGATACAAGAAACAGCATTTAAAAGGCAGGTACATGGATAATAAAGATTTGGAGGGACGTGGGCCAGGCAAGTGGGACAAGCTTAGTTATGCATCTTAAGTTGGCATGGATGAGTTGGTCCAAAGGAACTATTTCCTTGCTGTATAGTTCTATGACTGGATGACACTATGACCCATGTGTAAACATCACTTGGCTTTGCAATCCTTAATTACCCCAACCATCAAAAAGCTGAGAGAGATTCAAGTGTGTGATTGTCAGCCTGTGTTGTGGAGGTTGCAGGGGAGGGGAGCGATGGGGAGGGAAGTTCATGATTGTCTTGTGTCTGTATGTGAAGTAATACTTGCCACCACCCTGAATGAACGAGATTACTCCTCCTTGATCTGAGGAGGTAGATTGTCTCTATCTGATACATCAGTTAAAAGGCTCTGTTAAACTACCCTAGAATTTTCTTCACCCAAAGAAACTTAAGCCCTCCCAATGGTGCTGGTATACATTAATTAATCCAGAATTAACGCATGGTCATTCTGCTCCATTTGTGTCTAAACTGCTTCATGGCCGGTACACAAAATTGAATGTGATATTCTAAATGAACTGCAGATGCTGGTTGACAAGAAAAGACACAAAATGCTGGAGAAACTCAGCAGGGCAGGCAGCATCTCTGGAAAACAGAGATGAAGATGTTTCTGTAGGAAAATAACTGCAGATGCTGGAACAAATCGAAGGTATCACAAAATGCTGGAGGAACTCAGCAGGTCAGGCAGCATCTAGGAGAGAGGGAATGGGTGATGTTTCGGGTCGAGACCCTTCTTCAGACTGATGTCAGGGGGGCGGGACAAAGAAAGGTTATAAGTGGAGACAGGAGACAGTGGGAGAACTGGGAAGAGGGGGGGGAAGAGAGGGACAAAGTAATTATCTAAAGTTGGAGAAGTCAATAATCATACCGCTGGGCTGCAAGCTGCCCAGGCGAAATATGAGGTGCTGTTCCTCCAATTTCCGGTGGGCCTCACCATGGCACTGGAGGAGGTCCATGACAGAAAGGTCAGACTGGGAGTCAGAGGGGGAGTTGAAGTGCTCAGCCACCGGGAGATCAGATTGGTTAAGGCGGACTGAGCGAAGGAGTTGACCGAAACGATCGCTGAGCCTGCATTTGGTCTCGCCGATGTAGAGAAGTTGACATCTAGAGCAGCGGATGCAATAGATGAGGTTGGAGGAGGTGCAGGTGAACCTCTGTCTCACCTGGAAAGACTGTTTGGGTCCTTTGATGGAGTCGAAGGGGGAGGTAAAGGGACAGGTGTTGCACCTCCTGCGGTTGCAGGGGAAAGTGCCCGGGGATGGGGTGGTTTGGGTAGGAAGGGACGAGTGGACCAGGGAGTTACGGAGGGAACGGTCTCGGCGGAATGCAGAAAGGGGAGGGGATGGGAAGATGTGGCCAGTGGTGGGGTCCCGTTGTAGGTGACGGAAATGTTGGTGGATGATTTGTTGGATCCGCTGGCTGGTGGGGTGGAAGGTGAGAACGAGGGGGATTCTGTCCTTGTTGCGAGTGGGGGGAGGGGGAGCAAGAGCGGAGCTGCGGGATGTAGAAGAGACCCTAGTGAGAGCCTCATCTATAATGGAAGAGGGGAACCCCAGTTTCCTGAAGAATGAGGACATCTCTGAAGCCCTAGTGTGAAACACCTCATCTCGGGCGCAGATGCGGCGTAGACGGAGGAATTGGGAGTAGGGGATAGACTTTTTGTAGGGGACCGGGTGGGAAGAAGTGTAGTCCTGAAAGTTGTGCGAGTCAGTGGGTTTATAGTAAATGTCAGTCACTAGTCTGTCTCCTGTGATGGAGATGGTGAGGTCCAGAAACGGGAGGGATCCAAGGACCCAAACAGTCTTTCCAGGTGAGACAGAGGTTCACCTGCACCTCCTCCAACCTCATCTATTGTATCCGCTGCTTTAGATGTCAACTTCTCTACATCGGAGAGACCAAACGCCGGCTCGGCGATCGTTTCGCTCAACACCTTCGCTCAGCCCGCCTTAACTAACCTGATCTCCCGGTGGCCGAGCACTTCAACTCCCCCTCCAACTCCCAATCTGACCTTTCTGTCATGGGCCTCCTCCAGTGCCATGGTGAGGCCCACCGGAAATTGGAGGAACAGCACCTCATATTTCGCTTGGGCAGCTTGCAGCCCAGCGTTATGAACATTGACTTCTCCAACTTTAGATAGTTCCTCTGTCCCTCTCTTCCCCTCCCGCTTCCCAGTTCTCCTACTGTCTTCCTGTCTCCACCTATATCCTTTCTTTGCCCGTCCCCTGACATCAGTCTGAAGTAGGGTCTTGACCCGAAACGTCACCCATTCCCTCTCTCCTAGATGCTGCCTGACCTGCTGAGTTACTCCTGCATTTTGTGATAAGTTAGATGATGTTTCTGGTCAGGACCCTTATTCAGTCTGAAAAATGGTCACAACTCAAACGTCACCTATCCACTGAATTAATCCAGCACTTTGTATCTATTTTTCTCGACTTTATATGTCCATAATTCCCAGATTTACTATGCTATATGAGATTCCTGGCTGGAATGTCACAATGCTGATTTTCCATGTTCTGGAAAACAGCCTTTCACCATCTACCTTCCCACCTTCCCTCGATTCCTGGCGAGCATTCAGGAGGGGAGTGTGTCATTGTAGTCATGTATTACCATGGCTCACATTGAGACATGGACCACATGTTGGAAGTCTGTGTATTCTTCACCTTCACTGCCACCTCCAACGATCTAAGTGCTATCGACTAATTGGAAGACCTGCAGAGTGTCAGTATTTTTCCTTCCAACAGCTATCTCTTGGACGTATATTTTCTGTACAAGATAAGCTCTTTAAGAGAAGAGAAAAGAGAGGTCTCTTGCAGTCGGAAACAGGTGAATTGATCATTGGGAACAAGGAGATGGCAGACCAATTGAACAACTACTTTGGTTCTGTCTTCACTAGGGAAGACATAAACAATCTGCCGGAAATAGCAGGGGACCGGGGGTCTAACGAGATGGAGGAACTGAGGGTAATCCAGGTTAGTCGGGAAGTGGTGTTAGGTAAATTGAATGGATTAAAGGCCGATAAATCCCCAGGGCCAGATAGGCTGCATCCCAGTGCTTAAGGAAGTAGCCTCAGAAATAGTGGATGCATTAGTGATAATTTTTCAAAACCCTTTAGATTCTGGAGTAGTTCCTGAGGACTGGAGGGTAGCTAATGTAACCCCACTTTTCAAAAAGGGAGGGAGAGAGAAAACGGGGAATTACAGACCAGTTAGTCTAACATCGGTAGTGGGGAAAATGCTAGAGTCAGTTATTAAAGATGTGATAGCATCACATTTGGAAAGTGGTGAAATCATCAGACAAAGTCAGCATGGATTTATGAAAGGCAAATCATGCCTGATGAATCTTATAGAATTTTTCGAGGATGTAACTAGTAGAGTGGATAAGGGAGAACCAGTCGATGTGTTATATCTGGACTTTCAGAAGGCCTTCGACATGGTCCCACATAAGAGATTGGTGTACAAACTTAAAGCACAAGGTATTGGGGGTTCAGTGTTGAGGTGGATAGAGAATTGGTTGGCGGACAGGAAGCAAAGAGTAGGAATAAACGGGTCCTTTTCGGAATGGCAGGCAGTGACTAGTGGGGTACCGCAAGGCTCAGTGCTGGGACCCCAGTTATTTACAATATATATTAATGATTTGGACGAGGGAATTGAATGCAATATCTCTAAGTTTGCAGATGACACGAAGCTGGGTGGCAGTGTTAGCTGCGAGGAGGATGCTAGGAGGCTGCAGAGTGACTTGGATAGATTAGGAGAGTGGGCAAATGCATGGCAGATGCAATATAATGTGGATAAATGTGAGGTTATTCACTTTGGCGGCAAGAACAGGAAAGCAGAGTATTACCTGAATGGTGGCCAATTAGGAAAAGGGGAGATGCAACGTGACCTGGGTGTCATGGTTCATCAGTCATTGAAAGCAAGCGTGCAGGTGCAGCAGGCAGTGAAGAAAGCGAATGGTATGTTAGCATTCATAGCAAGAGGACTTGAGTATAGGAGCAGGGAGGTTCTGCTGCAGTTGTACAGGGCCTTGGTGAGACCGCATCTGGAGTATTGTGTACAGTTTTGGTCTCCTAATCTGAGGAAAGACATCTGAGAGTACAGAGAAGGTTCACCAGATTGATCCCTGGGATGGCAGGACTTTCATATGAAGAAAGATTGGATAGACTAGGCTTATACTCGCTGGAATTTAGAAGACTGAGGGGTATCTTATAAAAACATATAAAATTCTTAAGGGGTTGGAGAGGCTAGATGCGGGAAGATTGTTCCCGATGTTGGGGGAGTCCAGAACCAGGGGTCACAGCTTAAGGATAAGGGGGAAGTCTTTTAGGACCGAGATGAGAAAACATTTCTTCACACAGAGAGTGGTGAGTCTGTGGAATTCTCTGCCACAGAAGGTAGTTGAGGCCAGCTCATTGGCTATATTTAAGAGGGAGTTAGATGTGGCCCTTGTGGCTAAAGGGATCAGGGGGTATCGAGAAAAGGCAGGTACAGGTTACTGGGCTGGATGATCAGCCATGATCATATTGAATGGCGGTGCAGGCTCGAAGGGCCGAATGGCCTACTCCTGCACCTATTTTCTATGTTTCTATAAGTTGTCCTACATCTGTCACATAAGTGTTCACAGGCCATTTCACTATCAATATTATTCCATCCTATCAAGCCCAGTCTTGACTTCATTTGGAATCCTTAAAGTCAGTGGACGAACTCAGATCCTGATTTACCCTTCCCATCCCAGGAGGCCAGCTCTGATCCAGTTCCGCCTAAAGGAAGTCAGTATTAATGCCTGTGCCTGTGCACAACCCGCAGGCATTGCCACTTTCATTTCACTGCACATTGTGTATGTGTATGTGACAAATAAATTTGACTTGACTTGACTTGATTGTCTTGGGCATAGCTGAGTGCTCAGTCCATTGCTGGAATAACTTTAAATGATTCGTGTTGCTTCAGGCTTGGATAAAAAACAGGACATTAACATGGTGCAGACGGAAATTTGTAAAGGTCCAAAGGTGCAAAGGTTCAAAGGTCAGTTTATTGTCACGTGTACCAATTAGGGTACAGTGAAACTAGAATTAACATACAGCCATACTAAAGAAAACAAGACACACAACTACATAAAAGTTAACATAAACATCCACCACAGCAGATTCCCCACATTCCTCACTGTGATGGAAGGCAATAAAGCCCAAGCTTCTTCATCATTCTCCCACAGTCCAGGCAGTCAAACTGTCTGCAGTCGGGGCGATGAAAGCCCCCGCGTCTGGGAGATCGAAGCCCCCACGTCGGGGAGATCGAAGCCCCCACGTCGGGGAGATCGAAGTCCCCGCGTCGGGGAGATCGAAGTCCCCGCGTCGGGGCGATCGAAGCCCCCGCGTCGGGGAGATCGAAGCCCCCTGCGTCGGGGAGATCGAAGCCCCCGCGTCGGGGAGATCGAAGCCCCTGCGTCGGGGAGATCGAAGTCCCCGCGTCGGGGAGATCGAAGTCCCCGCGTCGGGGAGATCGAAGCCCCCGCGTCGGGGAGATCGAAGCCCCCTGCGTCGGGGAGATCGAAGCCCCCGCGTCGGGGAGATCGAAGCCCCCGCGTCGGGGAGATCGAAGCCCCTGCGTCGGGGCGGTTGAAGCTCCTGCAGTTGGAGCTCCCGAAGTTGGTCTCTTACCAGAGACCGCAAGCTCCACGATATCAAAGTCCGCAGGCTCCCGCATTGGTCCCCGACAGGGACTGCCAGCTCCACGATGGTAAGTCCCACAGGCTCCCGCAGTTGGAGCTCCCGAAGTCGGTCTCCGGCAAAGGCCGCCAACTCCACAATGTTAGGCCGTAGTGCGGACGGAGATACGATACGGAAAAAGATCGCAACTCCGTCGAGGTAAGAGATTAAAAAAAGTTTCCCCCAACACCGCCCCCCACCTCCCACATAATACAAAGTTAAAGAACACTAAAACATCCATTTAACACATACTAAAAAACAACAAAGAAGGAAGGGACAGGCAGACTGTTGGCGAGGCAGCCATTGCTGGCGCCACCTGGTCAGGGAAAAACAAGGACTAAAGAACCATATTCAGACAAAGGGCCATTCCCTGTGCATTGTTGATCTAATTATAATGGATAGTGCAGCCTAGGATACCACATTACAAGGAAAAAACTGAGAGGTAGAAAAGGCTGGGTTGACAGTGTCAGGCAGTATCCCGAGTCAGTTTTTATAGCCCGAGATGCCTTGAAGAGTATGTCTTTGTAAGTCCTTTGTGCCCTGCAGGAAGTGTTTACTTTAAGACAAGGGAGATGCTTCTGTGTTCTGGAGCATGTCAGCTGCAGGAAGAGATCAGACGCTTGGCCTCAATCCTAGATGCTTGGACGAGTTCCAATTAACCAGGTCCACCATAACTGGGCGATGTCCTTTGGTGTTAAGCAGGAACCTGTCACTGTGTGCGGTCTACATCAGCTCCACAGTCACCAGACTAAGATGGCACGCATAGTCCAAGAGAACATAGTAAGCTCCAACTTCCCCAATCAGTTATCACAACCAAAGTATAATAACCCAGCCTTAACTTCTATTATAACTCACTATCTCCTGATGAATTAAATAATGATATATATGCAGAACATCTGATTTATAATCTGTGGTAGTGTAAAACACCTGCATTTTACAGTCTTGGCTGACTATTCCTCAATCCTATCTATGGAACAACACCTGCATTTTACAGTCTTGGCTGAATATTCCTCAATCCTATCTCAATCAATCAATTGTGTTTCACTCCATGGAAATGAGTTTACAGGCTTTGGGAACTCAAGGATACCAACTGGTCCATCAACACAGAATGAAGGTGCAGGAACCAAAGTTGACATCAACAATGTTATTATTTTAAGGCCGCAAGTGTCTGAGAAGAAAGAATCTTCAGTGCTGAGGGGAGAGGGGAGGGGAATGGGGACGCAGAACCACTGTGGACTCAAAGGGCCAAATTGCTTCCTTCCACACCATAATCATTCAGTAATTCTGCTCCAGCTTACCCCACATAGTGGTTCATCCCAGTGAATGGAGACCACAAGTGTGCTGAGAAGTTCAGTTTAGACTTTAGAGATACTGCAAGGAAACAGGCCCTTGGTCACATCGAGTCCACCCTGACCATTGTTCACCTGTTTGCACCAGTTCTATGTTATCCCACTTTGTCATCCATTCCCAACACACTCTGGGCAATTTTACAGAGGCCAATTAACCTACAAACCTGCACGTCTTTGGGTTGGCAGGGGAAATGGGTACATCTCGAGGAAATTGGTAGAATGTGCAAACTCCACAGATAGCACCCGCAGTAAGGATTGAACCAGGGTCTCTGGTGTTGTGAAGCCAGATTGTGACATTGCAATTGGAACTCAGACTCATCCTTCCACGAATTTAGCACCTAGTGATGGGAGAGGGTGAGGTGGAGTACACTGGAGATTGTTACACCAGCCAGGTATTGTGCCAACAGTTGTGTTAACCATGACCTTGCTGTGAGCCGGAAGGTTGTGGTCTGAAACCTCCTGACAATCACATAACCCAACCTGATACTTGCACGCAGTGTTGAGGGGGCACTGCTCAGAAGGAGTCACTCATTTCCCTTTCCCATGACTTTCAGTCTGAAGAAGGGTCTCGACCCGAAATGTCACCCATTCCTTCTCTCCAGAGATGCTGCCTGTCCCCCTGTTACTGCAGCATTTTGTGTCCATCTACTGCTCAGATGGAAGAGGTGATCTTCGGGTGAGATGCCAGATACTGCAACTCCCCTCTTTAACAGAAGCAGTGGGTACAAAAGCACAATTCAAAGAGAGCAAGCTAATTTGCCAACGGTCTGGCTAATGTTTATTACAGCACCAACAGGTGATCATATTACAGCAACTTGTAATTAGCAATACATGGGGCCTTTTGAGTCACTGATTTGGGGGAAGAGGATGTTAGGGATTGAACATCTGATGCGATTTCGATGTCGGATTGCAGTGTGGAAATTAACTGCCACGATTGCTTCTCGCAACAGTGACTGTCTTTCAAAAATACTTAATTGGGTGCTAAATAGCTTTGGAATGTCCTGACGCCGTGAATTCAAGCCGTTCGTTTCTTAGCTGCCTACACATAAATCTAGGGAGTTTACTTTTGAAAATATATTTGTTTATTTACTGGGCCTTGCAAGCATCCTGGTGTACTCAGTGTTCCATTATTCTGAGCTGGGCAATGGAAAGCATTGAGTGCGAAGGGTAGGGTTTGTGTTCCATAACAAGCCGTGCCAAAACTCTCTGTTAAAAGCACAAGGACGCTTGCAGCTGCTGCAGTTTTTGCAGGATATTTTGTTATGTTAATTTAACCATGGGCATCCTCAACGTCTTGCCGTTTTGGATGAATGATTATTTTATCAGCAGCTTCAGATCAAGACACTGCTGGCCTTCAGTCTCCAGTTACTAACACGTGGCAGGTGTACCTTTTTTTCCTCCAATTTGTCAGGGCCCAGTTGAGGTCAGGGCCTGCAGTGTCAGGGCCGTGATGTCTAAAAGAATGTGTGCTTCTGAGTCTCAGGGTTCACTGGCCTCCCAAGGCTGACAGTCACCAGGAAAGGCATCTCACTCTCCAGCCTGGGATTCATTATTCACCTCATCTTCCAGGAGTCCATTGGGGCTGGGTCGTTTCCTTCATCCATTGAATGAGAAAATGTACACAAAAGCTGACATACTTTTGCAGGGCGGTTTATTTGCTGCAGGTTTTCCCGGTGGGACTGCGGTTTATACTGCACGGTGATAAATTGCAGGCAAGATAACATGTCAAAGATTATGAAAAGTTCCATCCAACCTCCACCACCTCTTTAAGGTATCAGGAGCTGCATAAACAGCTAGGATGAAACTGATGGGCGGATGGGTAGATTTGATGACTACCATGGATAGATTCCATTGGCTGTCTTCTGTACATCAGAGTCATGGAGTCATAGTCATAGGGCACAGAAACAGGCCCTTCAGCCCATCACATTCATGCCGACCCCTTTGCCCATTTACACTGGTCCCATTTGCCCACACCTGGACTATGTGCCTTGCCAATTCAGGTGCCTGCCTAAACACCATTTGTATCTGATTCTGCCACCGTTCCAGATATCAACCACTCCTGTGTAGAAAACAAACCAACCTCCCTTCTATTGACTCCATTTATACCTTGGCCACCAGCATAATCAAGGACAAGTCGCACCCTGGCCACTCCCATCCCTCTCCCATCAGGCAAAAGATAGAGAATTATGAAAATGTGCACCACCAGATTCAGGGACAGTTTCTTCCCAGCTTTTATTGGGCAACTGCATCATCCTACCATAACCAGAGAGCAGTGCTAATCTACTATCTACCACTTTGATCTCCTTCGGACTATCCTTGACCGGACTTTGCTGGCTTTACGTTGCACTAAAGGTTATTCCCTTATCATGCATCTATACACTGTAAATGGATCAATTGAAATCAAGGATGAGAGGGGATCTTATAGAAACATAAAATTATAAAAGGACTGGACAAGCTAGATGCAGGAAAAATGTTCCCAATGTTGGGCAAGTCCAGAACCAGGGGCCACAGTCTTAGAATAAAGGGGAGGCCATTTAAAACTGAGGTGAGAAGAAACTTTTTCACCCAGAGAGTTGTGAATTTGTGGAATTCTCTGCCACAGAGGGCAGTGGAAGCCAAATCACTGGATGGATTTAAGAGAGAGTTAGATAGAGCTCTAGGGGCTAGTGGAATCAAGGGATATGGGGAGAAGGCAGGCACGGGTTATTGATTGTGGATGATCAGCCATGATCACAATGAATGGCGGTGCTGGCTCGAAGGGCCGAATGGCCTCCTCCTGCACCTATTTTCTATGTTTCTATGTCTATGTTTCTATGTATTGTCTTTCTACTGACTGGTTAGCAGGCAACAAAAGCTTTTCACTGTACCTCGTGACTGTACTGTACACGTGACAATAAACTAAAGTGAAACTGAACTTAGCTATTCAAGTCCTCTTCCAAACCCTTTGCTTTCACCTTAAACTGACTCTGGAAAGAGGTATCAAAATGAAAGAAAGGAACGATTGATTCTGACTTCCTGCTGTCCTTAACAACCTTATCATCAGCTGTGGTGGTTTCAGATGAATTCTGTCACCTCCATCTCCAGCCTTTCCTCTTGTCATGCATCAGCTTCTTTTCCTGCTAACTAATACTGAATCATTTTAAACTTTTACCTCATTAACTTCTTATCGAGTCCACATCACAAGATTAGAAATTGTTCAGCCTGAGCTGAACACACTTCTGGGCATCTGCATACAATGGCATCCTGCCCGTCTTGTGCTTCTTGTGCTTCTTGTGCTTCTTGTGCTTCTTGTGCTTCTTGTGCGGGATGGAGGAAAGATTGGTGGAAACCGTGATGTGAACACTCTTTCCTTGACCCCCCTCACTAACTGTAAATTCCCCTCACAGCTTTGTTCCATTTAACTAGTAGGACAAGGGCAACTTGTCCAATCTGACGAATGGCCTTCACCCTGAAAGATTAACTGTTTCTTCTTCCACATATGCTGCCTGACCTGATGAATGTTTCCAGCTCTCTCTGTTTTTATTTCAGATTTTCAACGTCTGTGGTTGTTTTGAGTTTATGTGTATGTAGTTGCCATGAGTATTATACTCAGGAGCAGCCTAATGGTGCAGAAGGCAGGGCTGCTGCCTCGTAGTTCCATTGACCCAGGTTCATCCTTGCCTTTGCTATCTGTGCAGAGTTTACACTTTCTCCCTGTGACTGTATGGGTTTCCACTGGGAACTCTAGTTTCAACTCATTTCCCAACATGCCGGTTGGTAGGTTGATTGGCCATTATAAATTACCCCAAGAGTAATTGTAATAGGAAAATCAGTATGGAATTCATGGGCACCAGTGGGGGAATGGCATTGATCAGATTGACATCTCGCCAATAGACTTGATGAAGCTCCAACTGCGTTGTAGGTAAATATGCAAAATAAAAAACAGAGGCAGATTGTGCAGTCCAATAATTTAATGATTCTAAATGAAAACAAGAGATGCGGGCAACAACAAGCAGTCGGGAAGCTTCGATGGAGGGAGAAACATGGTGGCAGGTGGCACAGCGGTAGAGTTGCTGCCTTACAGCGCCAGAGACCCGGGTTCCATCCTGACTATGGGCGTTGTCAGAGTTTGTACGTTCTCTCTGTGGACGATTGGGTTTTCTTCGGGGGCTCCGGTTTCCCCCCACATTCTGAAGACATGCAGGTTTGTAGGTTAATTGGCTTCTGTAAGATGTCTCTAGTGTGTCGGACAGAAGTAGTGTGTGGGTGATCATTGGTCAGCGTGGTCTTGGTGGGCCAAGGGGTCTGTTTCCACTCTGTATCTCTACCAGTTAACAAGTTAATGGTTCATGTCAATTACCTTTCATCAGAACAGGCTGCTCTGACACAAACTGGAAAGCTGGAATTGTTGAACTTCATAGATTTATACTTCACGGAAACAGGCCATGATGACCAAGTTACCCATCTAAGGTGGTATATTATGAAATGCCTCGTTTCATAATATTGAGTCTTGGTCAGTGAATGAGGAACTGCTGCTTGAGCAATTCTGAGCCTTGTTGGAATAGTGCAAGAAGATGCTGACAGAGAGGTTAACATGGGAACGGGGCAGAACATTAAAATAGGTGGCTCAAGGTTACCAGTGCAGATGGAACCCTTTATTCTCTCCGTCTCAAATCCTTGTATTCACTGGAGTTTAGAAGGATGAGAGGGGATCTTATAGAGAGATATAAAATTATAAAAGGACTGGACAAGCTAGATGCAGGAAAAATGTTCCCAATGTTGGTGGTCCAGAACCAGGGGCCACAGTCTTAGAATAAAGGGGAGGCCATTTAAAACTGAGGTGAGAAGGAACTTTTTCACCCAGAGAGTTGTGAATTTGTAGAATTCTCTGCCACAGAGGGCAGTGGAGGCCAAATCACTGGATGAATTTAAGAGAGAGTTAGATAGAGCTCTGGGGGCTGGTGGAATCAAGGGAGATGGGGAGAAGTTGGGCACAGGTTACTGATTGTGGATGATCAGCCATGATCACAATGAATGGCGGTACTGGCTCGAAGGGCCAGATGGCCTCCTCCTGCACCTATTTTCTGTTTCTTTGTTTTTTCTGCAATTTAAACCATGTTGGATTTTCAATTATTCACAGTTTTGATGAAAGACCATGCTTGTGAAACGTTAGGTCCAATATCCCCCCCAGACAACCAATCCCAATGGAATGCCAAATTTATCTAAGCTCTCCATGATTTCATGTCAAATTTCCTTGTGGCCTGCTCTGTTTTAAGGTGAATGCCCCAGCTTTTCATTATTACTGATCTTTCATACCCCATGCATTCAAGTCAATCTGTACCCTCTCCAAATCTTTCTGCCTTTCCTCAAACAAAATGCTCAGAATTAGGCATGGTTCCCCAGACAGACCCAGATGAGTTTTTTATGCAGGTTTACCATAATAAGTTTAGAGCTTAGTTTAATTTAGTGAAAAAGCGTGGAAACAGGGCCTTCGGCCTACCGTCCACCCCAGCAACACTCACCCGTACACTAGTTCTATCCTTCACACTGGGGACAATTTACAGAAGCCAATTAACCTACAAAGCTGCATATCTTTGGAATGTGGAAATAAACCTGTGCACCTGGAGAAAACCCACACAGTCCCAGGGAGAATGTACAAACTCCATACAAACAGCCACCGTAGTCATGAATGTGTGGGTCTTTAGCAGTGTAAGGCAACAACTCTACCACTGCTGTCCTCTTCTCTTAATTCTCTTAATCTCTTGATTTTTCTTCTCTTTGTCTCCACCTTTAAAACAAACACCAGAGTAAGCTTTATTAACGACCCATGATGAAGAATCCAACTTGAAGCTGTTTTTGCCTCCACAGAAAGTGATGGAAATACAAACCATGGTATCATTATAAGGAAAGGCAAAATGTGGAACCTCCCGGAGCAACTAAGAATACTTAGCTTCTTCTCTCTGCAGCCTCACCAAAGCTTTTCAAGACTTTAAATGGTCAGTTGTTCGGGGAGGAGGGAGTAAGAAGCTCCATCATAGCTGCATAATTCCAGAATTAGGGAATGGAAAGGCCCTAAAAATACTTCAGAATAATTAAACGTATATAGTCAGCACCTCATCATCCTTAGCTGTACAACAGTACAGCAGAGGTACATTTGACCCCGCCAGTAGGTCATGTGATGTCATAGAACCATCCCTTCAACATAAGGCCTTGCAGCAACAAAAGGTGTTCTGTCCATGAGAACCTGGCACCAACACTGCACGCAGCCATTTCTGTTTAGCAATGAAGAAAGATTTCCTCTGCTTGTGTGTCTTGGCGAGCCTTGCCCTATTTGTGCAAAGTACAGTTTCTGGAATTCAGAAATATTTTCCCTCAGTTTGCTTTACTGAGGTAGCTTAGAGGGGAAAAATGAACAAGAAGGGGCTCCAAAAGTCCCTGCTGTGCTGACGAGAGATTGCCATGTAAGTTAGAGTCTTCAAGGGCCAGCCAGTCTGTAATACAGTAATTTCCTGTTTCACACACTGGAGAAAATATTCCTAAGCTAGCCAAATATAAATGTCGGAGAGTAAATCTCACTGAGGAGAAGAGGCTTTTATTTCAGATCTCCCACCTTTCCGGCAAAGTAGGGAAAAATGATCTGCTTGCCCAGGAGTCAAATTCACACAGGTTTCATTATAAGGCAATGAGACATCTTGAATGCCATGTAGACTCTTCAAAAGGACGTTGCGTTATTCTGGTGAAGGTGGGCCCGAGTAGGGGCAACAGCTTCAATGCTGCAACAACACCGCCTCTGCATACTTTGTTTGATTTTTGTTTAACGGAGTAGAAGTTTTACACAGTGACTGCAATTAGTCCACCCTTGGGGGTGGGACAGAGGCTGTGTGGAGGGGCTGGGACAGTGTAGAGAGGGTGGGACAGTGTAGGGGGGGTGGGACAGTGTGGAGGGGGTGGGACAGTGTAGAGGGGGTGGGACAGTGTAGGGGGGGGTGGGACACTGTGGAGGGGGTGGGACAGTGTAGAGGGGGTGGGACAGTGTAGGGGGGCTGGGACAGTGTAGAGGGGCTGGGACAGTGTAGAGGGGTGGGACAGTGCAGAGATGGTGGGACAGTGTAGAGGGGCTGGGACAGTGTAGAGGGGGTGGGACAGTGTAGGGGGGTGGGACAGTGTGGAGGGGGTGGGACAGTGTAGGGGGGTGGGACAGTGTGGAGGGGGTGGGACAGTGTAGGGGGGTGGGACAGTGTGGAGGGGTGGGACAGTGTAGGGGGGTGGGACAGTGTGGAGGGGGTGGGACAGTGTAGGGGGGGTGGGACAGTGTGGAGGGGGTGGGACAGTGTAGGGGGGTGGGACAGTGTAGAGGGGGTGGGACAGTGTAGAGGGGCTGGGTTAGTGTAGGGGGGTGGGACAGTGTAGAGGGGCTGGGTTAGTGTAGGGGGGGTGGGACAGTGTAGAGGGGGTGGGACAGTGTAGGGGGGTGGGACAGTGTGGAGGGGGTGGGACAGTGTAGGGGGGTGGGACAGTGTGGAGGGGGTGGGACAGTGTAGGGGGGTGGGACAGTGTGGAGGGGGTGGGACAGTGTAGGGGGGGTGGGACAGTGTAGGGGGGGGTGGGACAGTGTAGAGGGGGTGGGACAGTGTAGGGGGGGGGTGGGACAGTGTGGAGGGGCTGGGTTAGTGTAGGGGGGTGGGACAGTGTGGAGGGGGTGGGACAGTGTGGAGGGGGTGGGACAGTGTAGAGGGGCTGGGTTAGTGTAGGGGGGGTGGGACAGTGTGGAGGGGCTGGGTTAGTGTAGGGGGGTGGGACAGTGTGGAGGGGGTGGGACAGTGTAGAGGGGCTGGGTTAGTGTAGGGGGGTGGGACAGTGTAGGGGGATGGGACAGTGTGGAGGGGTGGGACAGTGTAGAGAGGGTGGGACAGTGTGGAGGGGGTGGGACAGTGTAGGGGGGGGGTGGGACAGTGTAGGAGGGGTGGGACAGTGTAGAGAGGGTGGGACAGTGTAGAGGGGGTGGGGACAGTGTAGAGGGTGGGACAGTGTAGGGGGGGTGGGATAGTGTAGGGGGGGTGGGACAGTGTAGGGGGGTGGGACAGTGTAGAGGGGCTGGGACAGTGTAGGGGGTGGGACAGTGTAGAGGGGGTGGGACAGTGTAGGGGGGTGGGACAGAGGCTGTGTAGAGGGGGTGGGACAGTGTAGAGGGGCTGAGACAGTGTAGAGGGGCTGGGACAGTGTAGGGGGTGGGACAGTGTAGAGGGGCTGGGACAGTGTAGGGGGGTGGGACAGTGTAGAGGGGCTGGGACAGTGTAGGGGGGTGGGACAGTGTAGAGGGGCTGGGACAGTGTAGAGGGGCTGGGACAGTGTAGGGGTGGTGGGATAGAGGCTGTGTGGAGGGGTGGGGAGAGGGGTTGCATGGTGACGGGCTAGGGGGTGAGCAGAGGGATTATACAGGTGATGTTTTAGTGTGAGGAGTGAGAGTATAGAGGGGGTGGGGTGAGGTAATGCACAGTGAAGGTGTGCAGCAGGTGAGTGGTTATACAGTGATGGTGTGGAGGGGTGGGGAGGGAAGGGGGTTATACAGTGATGGTGTGGAGGGGTGGGGAGAGGGTGCAGGGGGCATGGGGAGATACATGGGGAGAGGTAATGCACAGTGAAGGTGTGGAGAGGAGGGTTTTTAAGCCTTGATAATTCAAATACAATCTTTGCTACAGAAATCTGATTGTTGGAAGCTACTGTTTTTTTTACTGCATCTTTCACTAACCACATCCAAATGCTATTGGGTCTTCCAGGCACATGGCTTGGTTTGCTATGCACTGCCCAGAATTTATAAACCACACAATATAACAAAAAGGAACTGCAGATGCTGGTTTATACCTGAAGAAGGTCCCGAACAGAAATGTTACCTGTCCATTCTCTCCAGAGATGCTGCCTGACCCGTTGAGTTACTCCAGCATTTTGTTTCTAACTTTCATATATCATGCACAAGATTCCACTTCAGGATCATACTGTTACCTAAGCATGGTGATTGGAAGGAATCCAGGTTCAGCTACAGGAGGAAGAGGTTATACAGGTCTTCCAAGCTAGGTCTGGAATCAGGGACACACCCACAGATAGACCCTCTTCTATTTATTTACTTGATCTATACTTGATCTGTGTTGGGTCCACTGTTGTTTGTCATTTACATTAATGATCTGGATGATGGTGTGGCAAATTGGATTAGTAAATATGCAGATGATACTAAGATAGGTGGAGTAGTTGATAGTGAGGTAGATTTTCAAAGTCTACAGAGACTTGGACCTTTTGGAAGGGTGGGCTGAAAGATGGCAGATGGAGTTTAATGCTGATAAGTGTGAGGTGCTGCATTTTGGTAGGACAAATCAAAATAGGACGTACAGGGTAAATGGTAGGGAATTGAGGAATGCAGTGGAACAGAGGGATCTGGGAATAACTGTGCATTGTTCCCTGAAGGTGGAATCTCATGTGGATAGGGTGGTGAAGAAGGCGTTTGGTATGCTTGCCTTTATAAATCAGAGCATCGAGTATAGAAGTTGGGATGTAATGTTGAAATTGTACAGGGCATTGGTGAGGCCGAATCTGGAGTATGGTGTGCAGTTCTGGTCGCCAAATTATAGGAAGGATGTCGACAAAATGGAGAGGGTACAGAGGAGATTTACTAGAATGTTGCCTGGGTTTCAGCACTTAGGCTACAGAGAGAGGTTGAACAGGGTGGGTCTTTATTCTTTGGAGCGTAGAAGGTTGAGGGGGGACTTGATAGAGGTTTTTAAAATTTTGAGAGGGACGGACAGAGTTGACGTGGGTAGGCTTTTCCCTTTGAGAGTGGGGAAGATTCCAACAAGGGGACATAGCTTCAGAATTGAGGGACAAAGGTTTAGGGGTAACATGACGGGGAACTTCTTTACTCAGAGGGTTGTGGCTGTATGGAATGGGCTTCCGGAGGAAGTGGTGGAGGCTGGCTTGATTTTATCATTTAAGAGTAAATTGGATAGGTATATGGATAGGAGGGGATTGGAGGGTTATGGTCTGAGTGCAGGTAGATGAGACTAGGTCAGGGAGAATGGTCGGCGTGGACTGGTAGGGCCGGACAGGCCTGTTTCCATGCTGTAGTTGTTATATGTTATATGTTATGTTATACAGCCACCCCACCCAGAGCCCTGTTACTGTACCCAGCTCCACTGTGACCGAGCCCAGCCCCCTCAGGCAGCTAACACCAACCCCTTTCTTCACCTACCACCCAAGCCTAATGTCCTCATGATCCCGATGTCCTCCACCTTTAACTCTCGACTGACCACATTGGGAATCAGTTGGACTTCCCTTCACCGCAGCCCAGCTGCAAAGTCACAGATTGTGCTGAATAACCCAGATCCATTTAAGCTTAGCCTGAGATTCCGTATTCTGTTTGCTCCACATTTGAAAACTATTGCGCAAAACATGCTTACTGTCACCAGGTATTGTGGCAAAGTCTAGGTTAGCATGGAGAGACACCATTCACTGCTTTCAATTGTCATGCAAAAACAATTAGGTATGGACAATAGATGTCGACATTGTCAATGGCATCCACAGTCCAGGAACAAAATATTAAGGGCCTTTTCCGTTATTCGTTAACTGGACCCCTTGCTGTACCAGGAGGTAGGACCCAAATGTCTTCAAATCAATGCCAACTAGCAAGCACATCCTTAATCCTCTCATTTCTCCATTAACAATTCTTTCAAACTCAATTCCTGAATGGCCACAGGGAGGATATACAAACTCCACACTTGACTTGACATAGGATTGAATTCAGGTCTCTGGAAATTGAATGCCAGGCACACCAAGGAATGCTCTGCTCTGCCACCCTACAGAACAATGGCGGGGGTGGGGGGGAGGATGGTTTACTGGAGGGGATTCAGTGGGCACAACTACAAATCATCCCTTCCATGTTTTCACTCCAAAGTCTTTAAAAGTTCTCAAAGCAAAGATTAAATTCCTCTTGCTAGGTGTGAAATCCAACTAATTCTGCCAAGTGAGCCAATTGAAAGAAATTTCATTGACCAGTAAAGATGTTCTTCTGCAGTTGTATAGGGGCCTGGTAAGACCACATCTGGAGTATTGGGTATAGTTTTGGTCTCCTAATTTGAGGGACATCCTTGTAATTGAGGCAGTGCAGCGTAGGTTCGCGAGATTGATCCCTGAGATGGCAGGACTGTCATATGAGGAAAGATTGAAACGACTAGGGTTGTATTCACTGGAGTTTAGAAGGATGAGAGGGGATCTTATAGAGACATATAAAATTATAAAAGGACTGGACAAGCTAGATGCAGGAAAAATGTTCCCAATGTTGGGCGAGTCCAGAACAGTCTTAGAATAAAGGGGAGCCCATTTAAAACTGAGGTGAGAAGGAACTTTTTCACCCAGAGAGTTGTGAATTTGTGGAGTTCTCTGCCACAGAGGGCAGTGGAGGCCAAATCGCTGGATGAATTTAAGAGAGAGAGAGCTCTGGGGGCTAGTGGAATCAAGGGATATGGGGAGAAGTTGGGCACAGGTTACTGATTGTGGATGATCAGGCATGATCACAATGAATGGTGGTGCTGGCTCGAAGGGCCGAATGGCCTCCTTCTGCACATATTTTCTATGTTTCTATGTTTGTGTTTCTATGTTTCTATGACCAGGACTAACAATCACCTGGCTTAAACCATGTCCGTGCTGGCATAATGCAACAGTCTATCTTACTGTTCCCAATCCAAGGAGACTGAGGTACCCCAATCCAATAACTCTATCAAATCTCTCTCGTTTCTAACCCTTAGTGTTTAAGACCTCGATCTTTTGCAATTTGGCTGTTTGGCATTGCAATATGTTGCAGACTTTAATGAGCCAGGCAGTCACCGAATGGCAACATGGAGGACTTCTTGGCAATTTTTAAATACGATACGATATGATACAGTACGATAGAACTTTATTTATCCCAGGAGGGAAATTGATCTGCCAACGGTCATAAAACACAAAAACACAAAAACATATGTGGGATCTCCCCCAACAGCTCAATAAGACCTTAAGAATTCGACCAACCAGCCCGTCAAGTCCACTCCCCCAATCAATTATGGCTGATCTATATTTATCCCTCTCAACCCCATTCTCCTGCCTTCTTTGATGCCCTTCCTAATCAAGAACTTATCAACCCCCGCCTAAAAAATACCCAATGTCTTGGCCTCCACAGCAGTTTGTGGTTATGAATTCCACAGAATCATCGCCCCCTGGCTAAAGAAATACCACCTCATCTCTATTTTGAAGGTACGTCCATTAATTGTGAGCCTTTGCCCATTATCTTGGTTTTAGATTTCCCCCACTACTGGAAACATCCTTTCCACGTCTACTCTAATCATAATCGTAATCATAATTTTATTAGCGAAGTATGTTTTGCACCATACAAAGAATTTGATTTGCCACACAGTCATACCAAAAATAGCAACAAGACACACAACTACATAAAATTTAACATAAACATCCACCACAGCGGCTCCACCACATTCCCCACTGCGATGGAAGGCAATAAAGTCTTATCCTCTTTCCTCCTTTTCTCCCGCGGTCGGGGCAGACAAACCATCCACAGTCCGAAGTTCCCGCATCGGGGCGATCGAAGCTCCTGCGCATGGTGCTCCCGAAGTCGGTCTCTAACCAGGGACTGTGAGCTCCACGATGTTAAGTCCGCAGGCTCCCGCGGTTGCAGCTCCCGAGACCGATCCCCAGCAAGAGGCCGCCAGCTCCACAGCGTGGACGGAGACATGATACGGAAAAATGACGCATCTCCGTCAGGGAAAGAGATAAAAAAAGTTTCTCCCACCCCCCCACATAATACAAAACTAAAGATACACTAAAACATACATTTAACAACAGACTAAAAACAAACAAAAAAAAGAGGAGACAGACTGTTGGCAAGGCAGTCATCGTTCGGTACCATCTAGGCCTTGCATTACCAGTCAGCTGTAAGGAGTAGATGGGGAAGGGCCTGATGAACCACACAGTGGGCCATTCACATTCACTCAGCAGCTTCCAGAACTGCACGCAATTCACTTGCTGTTGAGCAGTTTGCTAATCTGGCGCGCTTATCTCAACTACACTCTGCTTTTCCACCCAGCCTCCATTCTCCAATTGATAATCACCTCTTCACTGTTACCCCTATATGCATGCCCTTGCAGTAATCCTTGACATGTGTTTCTTCTTGGTGCTACCTATGAATGAGTTGACACTCCCCCACAACTCCCCCACAACTCCCCAACCTCCCACCAGAAACCTGCAGAGTGAATGAACTGACTTTTTTTTTGTTGCTTGTTAATCGCACCACAAACTTAATGGAAGCTTTAGGGAAATAAACATGTTGCTGCAGGAAGGGATCAACATGGGCTCACACATAAAGGCAGTGATTTGCTAAGTTATCTACTCACGCTGTAAATGGATCAGATCACTGTTTAAATACAGAGCTTCCTTTGTGTGTCTGCCTTTGGGAAACTGCTGTGCTTTATTCTGAGACAGGGCAATAAATGTCATTTATTTTCAGTCAAGTGTAAAGAGTTGACGGACCGGGGAGGGAGGGCCTAATTAAACATACCAAAGGTATCACAAAAAGCTGGAGTAACTCAGCGGGTCAGCCAGCATCTCAGGAGAGAAGAAATGGGTGACGTTTCGGGTCGAGACCCCTCTTTAGACAATATTTCAGGTCGAGACCCCAATTAAACACACCATTGGCATTCACACTCCCTCCGAGGAATGTGCATTGATCACAAACTAACAGAGTTAAATCTGTGAGGACGGGATGTATTGACCATGCTTATGGTCCCTTGTGTTTAGGAGATGAAGGGGTGTTCTAATCGAAGCATTTATGATGATCACACCAGTTGATAGAGTAGATAGAAAAAACACGTTTCCTCTATGAGGGGCACAGCCTTAAATTTAGAAATAAACCATTCGAGGTGTTGTCAGGAAGCATGTTTCTCCCCAATATGCACTGCACGCAAAGTCAATTGAAGTGCATTCGATAGGTAAATGTATCAGGTGTTACATAACTAGAATGCTGATCAGCAATATTGGTAATGGTTAGTGAAACACTGCAGAGTGTGGATTCCTCCAACATTCTCTGCTTTTGTTTCAAATATCTAACATCTGCGGTCCGTTTTTAATCATCTGATTCGTTTTGTTCTTGACCTTTCTTCTTTTATCCACAACAACCCAAGCACCATCAACCTCAATACTTTCTTCTAGAACACAGAACATAAATCACAGAACATAGAACAGCACAGCACAGGCCCTTTGGCCCACAATGTTTGTGCTGAAAATGATGCGTAGTTAAACTGATCTTATCTGCCTGTCCGTGATCAATATCCCTCTATTCCCTGAATTTCCATGTGTCTATCTAAAAGCCTCTTAAATGCCAATGCGTTCCAGCCCCCACCACCCCTGCCAATGCGTTCCAGCCCCCACCACCCCTGGCAATGCGTTCCAGCCCCCACCACCACCCCTGCCAATGCGTTCCAGCCCCCACCACCCCTGGCAATGCGTTCCAGCCACCACCACCCCTGGCAATGCGTTCCAGGCCCCACCACCACCCCTGGCAATGCGTTCCAGCCCCCACCACCACCCCTGGCAATGCGTTCCAGCCCCCACCACCCCTGGCAATGCGTTCCAGCCCCCACCACCACTCCTGCCAATGCGTTCCAGCCCCCACCACCCCTGGCAATGCGTTCCAGGCCCCACCACCCCTGCCAATGCGTTCCAGCCCCCACCACCCCTGGCAATGCGTTCCAGCCCCCACCACCCCTGGCAATGCGTTCCAGCCCCCACCACCACCCCTGGCAATGCGTTCCAGGCCCCCACCACCACCCCTGGCAATGCGTTCCAGCCCCCACCACCACCACTGACAATGCGTTCCAGCCCCCACCACCCCTGGCAATGCGTTCCAGCCCCCACCACCACCTCTGGCAATGCGTTCCAGCCCCCACCACCCCTGGCAATGCGTTCCAGCCCCCACCACCACTCCTGCCAATGCGTTCCAGCCCACCACCACCCCTGGCAATGCGTTCCAGGCCCCCACCACCCCTGGCAATGCGTTCCAGGCCCCCACCACCCCTGGCAATGCGTTCCAGGCCCTCACCACCACCCCTGGCAATGCGTTCCAGGCCCCCACCACCACTGGCAATGCGTTCCAGCCCCCACCACCCCTGGCAATGCGTTCCAGGCCCCCACCACCTCTGACAATGCATTCCAGGCCCCACCACCACCCCTGGCAATGCGTTCCAGCCCCCACCACCACCACTGACAATGCGTTCCAGCCCACCACCACCCCTGGCAATGCGTTCCAGGCCCCACCACCCCTGGCAATGCATTCCAGCCCCCACCACCACTCCTGCCAATGCGTTCCAGCCCACCACCACCCCTGGCAATGCGTTCCAGGCCCCCACCACCCCTGGCAATGCGTTCCAGGCCCCCACCACCCCTGGCAATGCGTTCCAGGCCCTCACCACCACCCCTGGCAATGCGTTCCAGGCCCCCACCACCACTGGCAATGCGTTCCAGCCCCCACCACCCCTGGCAATGCGTTCCAGGCCCCCACCACCTCTGACAATGCATTCCAGGCCCCCACCACTCTCTGTGTAAAAAACTTGCCCCGCACATCTCCATTAAACTTTCCCCCTCTCACCTTATAGCGATGCCCTCTAGTGTTGGATATTTCCACCTTGGGGAAATGTTTCTGACTGTCTATCCTATTGTAATGCCTCTCATAATGTATTATACTTCTATCAAGTCTCCCCTCAACCTGCGACGCTCCTGAGAAACTGCCAGAGGAAACATTCATTAGTGCAATGGTTACAAAGTTAGCATCCATCCATTAACAAGGCAATTCTACATGATCTGGACAGCAAACTCTTAAATCACCAACAGAATCTCAGTTAAGCCCAATCCCTTTCTTGACCACCATCCAATAAAAGCACATTTTCTCCAAGGGAATCCATTGGGGGAGGATTCCTGGCAGATTTCCACACTTAAAGGGCCTGTCCCACTTTAGGCGATTTTAAAGCGACTGCCGACAACTGTCAAAGTCGTAGCAGATCGCCAAACCTTTCTTTTACCCGACGACAATGACCACGACAATGTTGAGTCAGGTCGAGATTACACCGTCTTCGGAAACATCGTGAAATTCCCACGTTGTCAACGCTTCTCCGGCTTCCTAATTTTCGCTGAAATCACTGACAAGTCGACAAATACTTGAGAGTTTTGAACAATAACATCTTGTATGGGTTACTTAAAAACCAAGCTTCACTGTAACAAGGCATAAACTGGATTTACTTCCAGTTTACTAATAGCTGTATTTCAAAAAATAATTTTAAAAGTGGTTAAGTGGATTTTGTGAAAAGCATGTGGGCATTCTTTGAAAATGTAAGGGAGATGCATATCTGGTTGCATATTTGGGTTGGGAACCCACTTTAAATGTAATGGCTGATGGCCATAAACATCGTGAAAATTCCCACACTTACCTGACCGTCAAACTGTCGCCTCCAATCTACCTGTCAAATGTCCTGACGGTAAATAAATTGGTTAAACACAAGTATTTTATGGTATTTTGAAATGACTTTACTTATTTTAATATTATGTGCTTCTAAATGCATCTAAGAGAACCTATCAAACCTGGGGACAGCAGGCGACAGCGCCCACAATAAGCAACGATACCTGCCGACAAGCCAGTTGTCGCCGAGAAATTTCACTCCGGATGATTTCTCAGCGACGTGCTGAGATCCACTACAATTCATGGAAGATCCCTCACGATCATGCCCGCGACACCTGGCGAACTGTCGGTGACAGCCTAGTCGCCGGCAGTCGTCTTAAAATCGCCTAAAGTGGGACAGGCCCTTATGCCTCGAAGCCTGAGGCAAAGCAAAGAACCCAACTATTGCCCCACCCCCCCGGTCCAGCCCTGTTCTGGCACACTTCAGGAGAACAGCAAACTCAGTACACCACCCCCTACCAGCCCTGTTCTGGCACACTTCAGGAGAACAGCAAACTCAGTACACCACCCCGTACCAGCCCTGTTCTGGCACACTTCAGGAGAACTGCAAACTCAGTACAGACTTGGAACTGAACCTGTGACTGCGAGAGTTGAATTTCACACTAATCAGTACAGTTCCCAGCTGAGCCATCTTTGCCCTGCACACACATGTCATGAAATGTTCGTTTTTCTCTTAAAACAATGAACTATTGGCAGCAGCAAGCTGACAAAGAAGCATTTTTTGTTCTGTTTTGAAAAGGAAGTTAGTATTCAAGCATGTGAAAAGCCCCACTTGAGTTTTCATGTTCTCACTAGTGTTACGGGACCGTAGTGAAAGTTAGCAGACTGTACAAATAGCAATCATAAAGCTAATGGAATGTTGGCCTTCAGGGGGCTGTAACACAAAGAGGAGGAAGCTATGCTTGAGCCATTTAGGGTCTTGTTTTGACCCTGTCTGGAGGATTGCACTAAAGCATGGGCACAACAACTTGGGAAAGAAATATTGGCCTTGGAGGGCATGCGGTGCAAATTCACCAGACTGATAACATTCCTCAAGGCCTTAAATTATGAAGGCAGGTTGCAGGCCTTTGCTGGTAGAATGGTATAATCATCGCAACCAGTGTCAAAATGACTGCAGTCAATAGACAATAGACAATAGGTGCAGGAGTAGGCCATTCGGCCCTTCGAGCCAGTACCACCATTCAATGTGATCATGGCTGATCATTCTCAATCAGTACCCCGTTCCTGCCTTCTCCCCATTCCCCCTGACTCCGCTATCCTTAAGAGCTCTATCTAGCTCTCTCTTGAAAGCATTCAGAGAATTGGCCTCCACTGCTTCTGCCTCCACAGATTTACAACTCTCTGACTGAAAAGGTTTTTCCTCATCTCTGTTCTAAATGGCCTGCCCCTTATTCTTAAACTGTGGCCCCTGGTTCTGGACTCCCCCAACATTGGGAACACGTTTCCTGCCTCTAACGTGTCCAACCCCTTAATAATCTTATATGTTTCAATAAGATCCCCTCTCATCCTTCTAAATTCCAGTGTATATAAGCTTAGTCGCTCCAGTCTTTCAACATACGACAGTCCTGCCATTCCGGGAATTAACCTAGTAAGCCTACGCTGCACGCCCTCAATAGCAAGAATATCCTTCCTCAAATTTGGAGACCAAAACTGCACATAGTACTCCAGGTGTGGTCTCACTAGTACAACTGTAGAAGGACCTCTTTGCTCCTATACTCAACTCCTCTTGTTATGAAGGCCAACATTCCATTGGCTTTCTTCACTGCCTGCTGTACCTGCATGCTTCCTTTCAGTGACTGATGCACTAGGACATCCAGATCTCGTTGTACGTCCCCTTTTCCTAACTTGACACCATTCAGATAATAATCTGCCTTCCTATTCTTACCACCAAAGTGGATAACCTCACACTTATCCACATTAAACTGCATCTGCCATGCATCCACCCACTCACACAGCCTGTCCAAGTCACCCTGCAACCTCATAGCATCTTCCTCACAGTTCACACTGCCCCCCAGCTTTGTATCATCTGCAAATTTGTCATTCACAGTCACATTCTTTCAATGCTCCGATGATGTTCTGAGACGGAGGATTGGGCTTCTCCAGGTGAACGCCCACAGGCCACAAAGATGGCCAGACAAGGAGAGGAGAGGGACGTCGGTTCACGGGAACTGCTCCAGTACTCCAAGCCGGCGGGCCGATCGGACTTTGGAAATGGCGGCAAAAATGTTGTCGGCAGCATTTGTAATACATGCAAAAATAATTTCACTGTGCAGTTGCATATGTGACAAATAAAGGAGCATTGAGCCATTGAACCTTTGATTCCAGTTCTAAAGTATCAGCAGTGTACCTGATAGAGCTGCCATCTCACAGTGCCAGAGACCCAGGTTCAATCGTGACCTCAGGCACCGTCTGTGTACACTCTAGTTTCCTCCCACATCCCAAAGATGTGCAAAGAAGTAGGTTAATTGGCCTCTAAGATTGCTCCTAATCTGTGGAGAGTGGATGAACAAAGTGGAATAATGTAGTCTGAAGAAGGGGCTCGACCTGAAGCGTCACCCATTCCTTCTCTCCTGAGATGCTGCCTGACCTGCTGAGTTACTCCAGCACTTTGTGAATAAATACCTTTGATTTGTACCATCATCTGCAGTTATTTTCTTACACACCAGTGTGAGCAGATGATTTATGGCTGGTGTGAACTCTGTGGGCCGAACGAAGTGCCTGTTTCCATGATGTCTCTCTAAACTAGCCTAAACTAAAATGATTTCATAACTTGGATACATCAAAATGATCTTTTCTTGTCGGTGAATTATGAATGGGAAGATGTAACGGTTGAGGTAAACCATTCAGAAGCACTTTAGAAGTCAAAGGATAAGTGAGATCTGAGATCCCCACTCTAAAATAAAAGCTATGCTTGTTTTAATTTATCCTATTGATTGTGAGATCAATAGATGTTTGTTAAGAAATGATGGAGCAAATTTGAGTTAATAAAGGTGAGATGAAAATCAGACAAGAGCCAACCGAAAGCTCTGGCTTGGACTGGAAACAAAGTTTAACATCTCTTTATTCCCATAAGACCAAAGACGTACAGATATGTAGGTTAATGTTAAATGTTTTTTTAATTGTCCTAGTGTGTCTACGCTTGGGTTAATATAACATAACATATAACAACTACAGCATGGAAACAGGCCTGTCCGGCCCTACCAGTCCACGCCGACCATTCTCCCTGACCTAGTCTCATCTACCTGCACTCAGACCATAACCCTCCAATCCCCTCCTATCCATATACCTATCCAATTTACTCTTAAATAATAAAATCGAGCCAGCCTCCACCACTTCCACCGGAAGCCCATTCCATACAGCCACAACCCTCTGAGTAAAGAAGTTCCCCCTCATGTTACCCCTAAACCTTTGTCCCTCAATTCTGAAGCTATGTCCCCTTGTTGGAATCTTCCCCACTCTCAAAGGGAAAAGCCTACCCACGTCAACTCTGTCCGTCCCTCTCAAAATTTAAAAAACCTCTATCAAGTCCCCCCTCAACCTTCTACGCTCCAAAGAATAAAGACCCAACCTGTTCAACCTCTCTCTGTAGCCTAAGTGCTGAAACCCAGGCAACATTCTAGTAAATCTCCTCTGTACCCTCTCCATTTTGTCGACATCCTTCCTATAATTTGGCGACCAGAACTGCACACCATACTCCAGATTCGGCCTCACCAATGCCCTGTACAATTTCAACATTACATCCCAACTTCTATACTCGATGCTCTGATTTATAAAGGCAAGCATACCAAACGCCTTCTTCACCACCCTATCCACATGAGATTCCACCTTCAGGGAACAATGCACAGTTATTCCCAGATCCCTCTGTTCCACTGCATTCCTCAATTCCCTACCATTTACCCTGTACGTCCTATTTTGATTTGTCCTACCAAAATGCAGCACCTCACACTTATCAGCATTAAACTCCATCTGCCATCTTTCAGCCCACCCTTCCAAAAGGCCCAAGTCTCTCTGTAGACTTTGAAAATCTACCTCACTATCAACTACTCCACCTATCTTAGTATCATCTGCATATTTACTAATCCAATTTACTAATTGGATATGTGGGGATATATTTACATATTTACATATTTACTAATATTTACATATTTACATATTTACTAATCCAATATGTGGGGATCGCAGGTCAACATGGACCCAAGGAAGGGCTTGTTTCCACGCTGTATCTCTAAAACAAAAAAAAATAGCAGATGTAGGCCATTCGGCCCATTGAGACTGTTCCGCCATTCGATCATGGCTAATCTATTTTTGCGTCTCAACCCCATTCTGCTGCCTTCTCCCCATAACCTTTGATGCCCTTACTAATCAACAACATATCAAGCTACGCTTTGAGCTTCACGTCCTAACCTGTGCGAGGTGTGATTTGAGATGACGCAAGTGACCCTTCTGCCCTTCTATTAATATCATTCTGCCTCCTAAAAGTCTCCCTCCGCCCACCCCATCTCCACATTATCAGCATGGGCATCAGGCAACTGCTGAAAGTCCATCTGCTGGTTTCTCACTTCATTGTGCTGAGAAGAAATGTTACAATGCCCTCTGACGTAGAAATCTCAAGGACCATCTCTACAGAACAGCATCCTAGTACATTTAATAAATCTATCAGACAGTTCTACAGATGAATCATCGACTAATCTAAAAGGCAATTGTAAAGGGGGGAAATGTAATCATTGACTGAAAAGGAAAATATGGCTGGGCAACAATAATAGTGATACGGTGTGTGATTTTAGGTTCCCACGGTAACCGGGGAACCTCGTTACAAGCTGGGCTGATGGGCTTGCAAAGATTGCTGGCTTTGTCCCTGACGCATATAAGAAATGCCACAATACAGGCCAATCTGAACCTTTTCAAGGGGAGTTGCTCCATCTTTGCATCCATGAAGAACCCATTGCCAAACCTAGTTTGTAATCTGAATGCTGTTGTGGGCTCTATTTGTCTTAAGTAGAATTACAGCAAAGAAGTAGATGGGTTTACTATGGCGGAGAGTAGAGAAGAGAGGGAATGTGTAGGGTTGGGAGTGGGAGAAGTGGATGGGGGCAGGGTACTCCTGGTACTCTTGGAGTAAGTGTACTCTTAGATGATGTTCATGAGGCCTATTTGATGCTCTAAATGCAGGGTGCGTGCGTGGTGCGAGCAAGTTAGAGGATTTGGAATAGATTTTGTACAGCATTCTGAGTTATTCACTTATGAGTTGCCTCTTCTTCGTTTGATGCCTCTGTAATAGAGCAGCTCATGGATGAATGGATTGTAGGAAAGGATGGTAAGATCTTCTCATTGCCTCATCTAATCCTATGTTTAAGATCAATGAAAGCAAAGCAGGAGGGGTTGCCTAGACTTGGAGATAAATCCCAACTCAAACTTCAATATTTGCCGGAGGTTCAGATAAGTTAATCTGCGATCTTGATTTCATGTATTCAAATCATAGATTCAAATCACAGATTCAAATAAGGAGTGTAGGGAGGAACTGCAGATGCTGGTTTAAACCGAAGATAGACACAAAATGCTGGAGTAACTCAGGGGAACAGGCAGCATCTCTGGAGAGAAGGAATGCATGACGTTTTGGTCTAAACCATTCTTCAGACCTTAGAAACAGACCTTGAAAAGGTCCGAAGAAGAGGCTTGACCCGAAATGTCACCCATTCCTTCTCTGCATGTTGTGTCCATCTTTGGATTCAAATGAGCTACACGGAGATCCCAGAGATAAATGGCAAGAGAAAGCCCTATGTGCACAACTCAAGGTGTTACACAGAGTTTGTTGCAGGAAGGAGGTACAAATCAAGGTGTGCACTCCATGGGATAAAACACAAAACCCAGTATGAACAATGATGGTCAAAGCAAGGTTAGTGGAGATCCCTCAGATAAAGGATGGCACCATATAGACCCCAAAATGTGTTATGAGGAAGGTATGCTATACGGGATATACTACCAAATTGACAATACATTGTAGGGTTGGTATTCGCCAGAATGGGAATAACACTAACACAGCATGTGTTATAAGGTAGATAGACACAAAATACTGGAGTAACGCAGCGGATCTGGCAGCATCTCTGGAGAAAAGGAATAGGTGACATTTTGGGTCGAGACCCTTCTTCAGACCTACTGAGAACCTTTTCTCCAGAGATGCTGCCTGACCCGCTGAGTTACTCCAGCATTTTGTGTCGATCGACAGTGTAAACCAGCATCTGCAGTTCCTTTCCACACATGTGGTATAAGGTAGTTATGCATGGTACACGTATAACACAGAAACCAGAGGTGTGCAAAATACAGAACCAGCGTGCGGCATACAGTGAGTGTTTGCTGTACACTATCTATATACTAACTCTCATTTGTTTGTTTGTTTGTTCCTGAACTACAGCCAAAACGGTATACGATAGCAAGACAATTTTAGGCCCACCTTACTCACCTTACTCAAGACGTTTCATTGAAATCGGTGTTATATTTTAAAAGTTATTCACATTTTAAAGTTTAAATCTATCTCATAGGGAGTGAGGGGGGAGGGAGGGAGGGAGGGAGGGATGGAAGGAGGGAGGGAAAGGGGTGGAGGGAGGGGGGCAGGAGAGAGGGCGGGGAAGAGGATAAGGGGGGTTGAGGGGGGTAGATTTGAGGGGGAAGGGGGGAGGGGAGGGGAGGGGGAGGGGAAGGGGGAAGGAGGGAGGGGGGGAGGGAAAGGGAGGGAGGGGGAGGGAGGGAAGGGAGGAGGGAAGGGGAGGGAGGGAGGGGGGAGGATAAGGGGGGTTGAGGGGGATGGAGTGGGGATGGGAAAAGGGGGTGTAGAGGGGAGGGGGAGGGGAGGGGGAGGGGGTGGGGGGAGAGGGGAGGGGGAGGGGGAGAGGAGAGGGTGCTGGGCCCAACGGGGCCACTTGGTCTAGTATAACATAGAACCCAGAGTGCTTGCTGCAGGTGGGTATGCCTGAAACAGTATACACCACAGAATCCAGTGTATTTTGTTGGGTGGATGTTTGTTGGGGGTACAACACAAAACTGATTATATGTTATATGTTAAATATTGTTTAAATAAGTTAAATGTTAAATATTGAACACAGAGCTGTATTAAACAGAACTCTAAACCATGGTTATAAAGGCATTTGGTGTATTATGTGGCAACAACAACTTCAAGGGACAAATGGTATAAACAGAAATGTAAAATACAAATAGTTTACTCATTGATCTTTCACCAATCTAAACATATTTTGCAATGGAAGTACAGGAGACAATGGAAGTGAAGTACACAATGCTCTAAGCACATGGCATTTATTTGGCCATCTTGACATCGGGGAGCATGCCACCTGAAAGACCTGTGTAAATCCAAATCTTTATTTAATTCCATAAAAGACAAAAAAAGCTGGAGAAACTCAGTGGGTCAGGGAGCATCCCTGGAGAACATCGATAGGTGATACTTCAGATCGGGACCAGTCTGACGAAGAGTCCTGACTTGAAGCATCACCTAGCCATGTTCTCTAGGGATGCTGCCTGACCCACTAAATTACTCCAGCACTTTGTGCCTTTTTTTTTTAGTAAACCAGCATCTGCAGTTGATTGTTTCTACTTCTTTATTCAGCCCACTAGGTTGTCGTAAGGATCATTAAACTGGAGACTTAGATTCCCCACTGATGGATAAATTGACCTAAGGATGAGAATTTTGCCCGTTGTGCAGAGGTATATCCCAGTTTATGATATTAGAGAAGTGTGCAGTCTAATGTATCCTACAGGGCAGTCTGCACTCTGACACATTGTCCAATGTGCTTTATAGAGTTGATAAATACGCTGCAGAATGATATACAGAACCAGGTGTAGTGAGTGCGGTATGGCCATTTTGGTGTATGTACTGGATGTGGTACTAGTGTTTGGAAGAAGGGGTTGAATTTCATGAAATAAAAACACTTCTTTGTTGATTTCTGAAATAGAGAATTTCAGCAGCAAGATCACTGGACATCTAGGGATGATGTGATGATGCCTCACGGTCTGTCACTGTATGTCACTGTCTGTCACTGTATGTCATGTCACGGTCTGTCACTGTATCAGACAAGCTTCTCTCAGTCCAACCTGATGGACACTTTAACTCCCCCTCCCATTCCCACACTGTCCTGGGCCTCTTCCATTGTCAGAGTGAGGCCCAGCACAAATTGGAGGAACAGCTCCTCATATTTCCCTTGGGCAGCTTACACCCCAGAGGTATGAACATTGCCTTCTCTAACTTCAAGTAATCTCTGCTTTCCCTCTCCTTTTTATTTCCTTATCTATTTATCTCCCCTCCCCACCCCCGACGTCAGTCTGAAGAAGGGTCTCGACCCGAAACGTCACCCATTCCTTCTCTCCAGAGATGCTGCCTGTCCCGCTGAGCTACTCCAGCATTTTGTGTCTATCTTTGGTTTCAACCAACATCTACAGTTCCTACATACACAAGCTTCTCTCTTTGTTGTTTTATTTGGGGATTAAACTAAAAGAAACTACAACAGATTCGAGAACTACCAAACGAAAGCAAACTAATGAAGGGTGTTAGTTATTCACAGGGTCTAATGCACATGGGACCATGGCGGTCTTGAGCGACAATTGAACAGAGAGCCCCAGAATGTGCAGGAGGAACAAGATCAAATTGATCAGTGCATGATCCAAGGATTGGGGTCACAGCCAGTGATGGAAAAGAGGGACAGCGTTACCCTAGTTTTCAATTTCCAGCTTGGGTTTAATGAGTACTGCAGAAAGATTCGAGTCGTTTATCACTTTATTCAACTCAGACGAAAACGATTTGTTAACTGCCACTGTTAGCACTTGTTAACAGCCAGTAGTTTACAGGTAGTAGTTATACAATGTGTCATCAATACATCGATCCACATTCCTCAGTAAATGTAATTGTGTTTTGACCATGTATTAATGACACTGCGTTCCTTTGAATAAAATTCAAGGGAGAATTTCTTAAACTCACTGACACGGCTCAGGTAAAGTCACGTTATTTTGCTATTCCACGTTATTTTATTTGCCGCTCTGCCGCTCTGCCGCTGTGCCTCTGCCGCTGTGCCTCAGTTGTTTCAGTTAAGTTAGAATGGATGGGGAGAAAATTAAATAAGTAGTACTAATAGTTTTTTCCAGCCTAAATCGTGAGTGGTGAATATTTTATTGTGGGTGGTTTTATTTAGCAAAACAATAATGCAAGCGGAAATATTTTATTATATATCACTATCAAATTTTATTATATATCACTATCAAATCACTATCAAATATCTATAAATTTCAGATTTGTGTACCCCTGTGAAAATAAGCATACTGAGATACTTTGAAAGACAGTGTCTTCGGATCGATGAAGAAATAAATGATAATGAAAACACTCAGCCAGAAAAGAAGGCAAAATTACTTGAAAATGATAATGTAACTGATGGAGCTGTTTTGCCTGATGCTGCATGTGGGGACATTTCGAAAGATATTGAAAAATGTGATCTTCCAGACTGTTGGACACAAGAAATGTACTTAAACAAAAAGAAAGAATATCCCTGGCTAATTGTTATAAACAGAAAACTAGGATGTAGTGTAGGCAGCAAGTGTCATCTTGGACTTGAACGAACACAAGGAATTCATTTGTCTCGTGAGTGGTGCAGTGTTACTGTAGTAGGAATGAGTGATGACAAAGCAAAACAGTTAATGAGTTTAAGTAAAAAGATTTCTAAGCACAAAAATAGTGAATCTCATATCAGATGCCACAAAATCAGTGAAACAGCCGGAAAAAAAAGCAATCGAAAATGTAGTGTATATGTCACTGAAAAAGGACGAAGCAAAAACAGGTTGAGTTTTTAAAACTGTATATAATATTGTACACAAAGGTAGGCCCTACACAGATATGTCTTCTGATATTGAACTGCAAGAAAGAAACGGCATCGACTACTCTCGGTTCTATACTCTCGTAAGTCATGTGCAGATGTTTCTCACCACATAGGGAACAGATGCGAAAGACAGCGGTGGAAAATATAATTTCAAAACAATCTAAAATGTCTATCGTGATTGATGAATCTACTACTATTAATGGGAAAACTGTTCTAGTAGTCTATTTGAGAGCAGCAGTTGATGAATCTTCCCAACCTATATCATTCTATTTTGACTTAGAACATATGAAACTTGGTGCAAATGCAAAATCTATATATGATGGGCTTCTAAGTTGCTTACAAAGAGGTGGTTTTTCAATACAGTACCTAAAAGAAAATGTGATATCACTTATAACTGATGGTGCATCAGTAATGTTAGAACGAAATGCAGGGGTTGCAAAACTATTTCTTGATGATTTTCCTAATGCAACTGTTTGGTACTGTGCCAGTCACAGGCTTGAACTCAGTGTAGGTGATTCTATAAATGAAGTTGCAGGTTTGAATCATTTTCAGATATTTTGTAATAAATTGTATTCCTTATATCATAGGTCTCCTAAGAATCAGGATGCGTTAACTGCATGTGCTGAGGCTCTTCACTGTCAACTGTTGAAAATTGGTCGTGTTTTCAGTGTGAGATGGGTTGCTTCGTCTTACCGAACTGTAAAGGCAATGTGGCAGTCTTATAAAGCTATTTGGGAGCATTTTGGAAAAGCACGATGTGATGCTTCAAGATCTAGTGCAAAGAGAACAAAGTACGAGGGGCTGAAAAAAGTATTAGAGTCATCAGCTTTCGTAAATAATTTGGGCTTGTTGATGGACAGTTTGCTAGAGTTGTCTGAACTGTCACTTGAACTGCAGAACCAAAATTGTACACTTAGTAAAGCACATGAGGAAATTAAATGAACTATCAAGGTTCTTGAATGTCAAATAGAGAAGCCAGGAGAATTTTATACTCAAGCGGAGAAAGCAACAAGCCAGATGATATTTAATGGAATAAATTTGAGAGCTGGTAAAGTACCTACTATACATAGACAACAATTTTTGAGGAGTTTGGTCAATAATATGAAATCCAGGCTGCTTGAATCTACAACAGCTTCCAATGATAAATGTAAAAAGTTAATTAACAAGTCGAAATATTTAGATATTAACAATATTCCAGAAGATTCATTTTTTACCTTTGGGGATAATGATGTAGAAGAAATGGCAGAACAATTTGGCTTAAATGGTCGGCTTTGTGTCAGAGCCTTCAGAGAATTCAAGGAATCTAAAGGGAAGCACGGCAGTGCGGCACGGTGGCGCAGCGGTAGAGTTGCTGCCTTACAGCGAATGCAGCGCCGGAGACTCGGGTTTGATCCTGACTATGGGCGCCGACTGTACGGAGTTTGTACGTTCTCCCCGTGACCTGCGTGGGCTTTCTCCGAGACCTTAGGTTTCCTCTCACATTCCAAAGACGTACAGGTACGTAGGTTAATTGGCTTGATAAATGTTTTTAAAAAATTGTCCGTAGTGGGTATAGGATAGTGTTAATGTGCGGGGATCGCTGGGCGGCGCAGACCCGGTGGACCGAAGGGCCTGTTTCTGCACTGTATCTCTAAATCTAAATCTAAGATAGTTTCTGCAGATTTTCAGCAGCTGGTAACAACTGTAAATACAGCAGAATGTATCAACAGCAGAATGTGAAAGAAGCTTCAGTGGCATGAATTTCTGCAAATCACCACAACGTGCAAGACTTCAAACTGATCATCTCTCAACTCTTCTATTTATTAAGTTGGTGGGACCTCCTCTGTCAAAATTCAACCCCAAAGAATATGTGAGGACATGGCTTCTTAGTGGCAGAAGGCGTGCTGAAGAAACGGCATGCAGAAAGAAAGAGAAGGTGACAGAAAAAAATGGAGATTGTATACCATTATGGAACATTTTGTAATGTAAACAGAGAGAGAGAAAGAAAGATGCCAGAAAGCAGCTATGACATATAATACACAATATACTATATTATAAATACACAATAAACAAGTTATGCATTCTTGTCCTCTTACATGGGTATGACCGCACATAAAAAAATTCCATCCCCCCTTCCTTCCCAACCTCAGCCTCACGGACCTTAGAGTCCTCTAGTTCCTAAACCCATTTTCATCACTGGTCACAGCCAAAGGGACTGGGAACACTAATGAGGAGGGAGAGGAGTGAACAAGGCAAACGACACGAGGCAAAACGGTCGATCCAGAGTTCAAAGTCTGCACCACTCTGCGTTCTTTTCACGGAGGATTAATACAATTTGTTCCCGTGCACAAGGAAGAGTGGTTGTAGGACAGGGCTGAAGAGAAAGGAGTTTGGAATGGGAGGCACTGATCTGCAGCGTGAGAGACAAATGCTCCTGATGTCTAAGGCCAGATACGTAGCTGTCTTTCAGACTACCAACAACAAAGACAGAAACTTATCCATGGAATTTTCTCTCTGGTGCAACCGACCGTACTGAAGCAGAAATAGACAGCTATGTGAGACCAACAGGGGAAGCTGATAACCTTCTCACCCAACTCCACCCCTTCCCAGTCACCACCACCATCAATGGTGCTGAAGTGGAGATGGTCAACAACTTTGAGTTTTTCAGCATTTTTCAGCCTAAACCTAAATTGGACCGGCCTTGCTTTTTACTACAATTTAGGATTGCTGGACCTTGCTGTGCACAAATTGCCATTTCCTATATTGTGGCAATGACTGTATACATCAAGAACTCTTATTCACAAAATGCTGGAGTAACTCAGCAGATCAGGCAGCATCTCGGGAGAGAAGGAATGGGTGACGTTTCGGGTCGAGACCCTTCTTCAGACTCTTTATTGGCTGCATAGTTGTCAAGGAAGTTCTAGGCTAGGAAAGGCGCTATACAAATGCAACTGCTAGTTTGTCTTTTTTGCTCTTCGGAATGGAAAGTATGATGTGAGGCAATGGAGGTTCAGCTGAGATTTTTCACTGCATCTCTAAAGTCTAAATTAAAGTAAAACTGAAGCCTGGTGATTCTTTGTGTGCTCTTCCCAAAGAAGGATCTACCTGTCGGATACAATCGCTGGGGTAAAGTTGCTGCCTCACAGCACCAGAGACCCAGGTTCGATCCTGACTGCGGGTGCTGCCTGTACAATATTTGTGCGTTCTCCTTGTGACTGCATGGGTGCTTCGGTTTCCTCCCACACTCCAAAGACATTCAGGTTTGTAGGTTTGTGTAGGAAGGAACTGCAGATGTTGGTTTAAACTGAAGATAGACACAAAAAGCTGGAGTAACTCAGCGGGTCAGACAGCATCTCTGGAGAAAAGGAATAGGTGACGTTTCAGGTCTATCCAGGTTTGTGGGTTGATTGGCTTCTGTAAGAAAATTAGTGAATTGTCCCTAATGTATGTGTGTGTAGGGAGATGCTAGTGTATTAGGTGATCACTGCTCAGCATGGACTCAATGGGCCGAATGGCCTGTTTCCACGCTGCTTCTCTAAAGTAAAGTTGATGCCTGGTGATTCTTTGCGTACTCTTCCCAAAGAAGGATCTACTGTCATCTGATACAATCGCTGTGTTCTTTTAAATCTCTTTTCTACCTTTAACTCGAGCACCATTTACAATGCTGAGAAGTATATTCTTCACTCTTTATCTTCCCCATTGCTATGCCTATTGTGCGAGAGTTTGACATGATTGTATCTCTGTATCGTATTATCTGATCTGATTGGAAAGCAAGCAAAACAAAGCTTTTCACTGTACCTCGGCACACATGACAATAATACACCTAAAACTAACGGACCGCCCTTGTTTTTCACTACAATTTATTCCTTGGTGATGAACATGTTTGATAAATTCTATCTGGAAAAGTTATTTCCATTTTCAGGTGAGAGTAGAACAGCGGAGAAAAAGGCTGAATATGTGAGATAATCAATATCACGAGGAAATGCATGAGATGCAACACATACATATAGGATGACGAACATAGAACAATTCTCTGCATGGACACAAGCCCCTCAGCTCACAAGGTTCTTGCTGAACATGATGCCAAGATAAACTAAGCTCATCTGCCTGCATGTGATCCTTATCCCCACATTCCTTGCAAATCCGTGCCTATCTAAAACCCTCTTAAATGCCACAATTGTATCTGCCTCCACCATCATCCCTGGCAATGTGTTCCAGCCCCCACCACCCACCGTATAAAAAACATGCCCAGCACATTTCCTTGAACCTTTGCCCCTCTCACCTTGAAGCTGTGCCCGTTTTTACACTTGGGAAAGAATGGAATTCCTTATCACAGAGAGCAGTCAGAGCAAATAGCACTGTTACGTTTTAAGAGCAGGAAGCTTTTGTGTTTTATTCTGTGGTCCATTTTCTCTTTTGCACTACCTGATGTATGATATGATTTACCAGGAGAGTATGCAAAAAAAATGTTTTTCATTGTACCCTTGTACATTGTACATGTGGCAATAATATACCAATACTAATATCAAATAAATTAGATAACTAGATTCTCAGGTAACCATCTACAGGTTATGTTTTTATGCAATGGAGGGATAATGTTGGATAAATGTTCAGCTTAGTTTAGTTTAGTTTTGCTTAGTTTATTATTGTACTGAGGTACAGTGAAAAGCCTTTTTGTTGCTGCTATCCAGTCAGCAAAAAGACTATACATGATTACAATCAAGTCATCCACAGTGTACAGATACAGGATAAAGTGCATAACATTTAGCGCAGGATAAACTTTAAAACCATGGGATTTCTCTGTAGCTGCATTGTTCATGGGATAGTAAAGAGAGTGAAAGCTGCTCACTCAGTAACATTATCAGGGCTACAGGTAGTGGAAAATAATTTCCTTGTGATTGGCTACAGCAGCCTATTACCTATTAGGTGTCTCCTTGTCTACAGTTAGTTTTGGTTTAGAAATACAGCATGGAAAGAGGCTTTTCAGCCCACTGAGTTCACGCCGACCATCGGTCATCCATTCACACGGGTTCTTGATATCCCACTTTCTTATCCACTCCCTACACATTAGGGACATTTTTGCGGAAGCCAATTAATCTACAAGCCCATACATCCTTGGGATGTGGGAGGAAACCAGAACACCCAGAGGAAACCCAGGCCATCACAGGGAGATGTGCAAGCCCCACACAGACAGCACCCGAGGTCCGGATCGGACCCAGGTCCCTGGTGCTATGAGGTTCATATAATGTGCATAATATGGCCATTCATTCTTGCCCCATGGACATGCCATAGTGATGCTAGTGCGCCAAGTCAGAGTGTTAACTGTTTAAACCCCAGGCCTGAGTGTGGATAAAGACAATGTTGAACATCCATCATAAAGCAATTGCAGCCTAAAATGGCTCAGTCATCCCAATGTCTTCCTTTCCTTGATCTTCACTCTCTAGCTTCCTGCCCTTAACACGTAACAGTGCTATTTGCTCTGACTGCTCCTGTGATAAGGAATTACATTCTTTCCCAAGTGTAAAAATGGGCATAACTTCAAGGTGAGAAGGGGCAAAGGTCCAAGGAGATGTGCTGGGGCAGCACAATAGGCAGAGCAATGGGGAAGATCCAGTTCTCAGCATTGTCAATGGTGCTCGAGTTAAAGGTAGAAAAGAGATTTAAAAGAGTACAGCGAATGTAATGGATGATAGTAGATCCTTCTTTGGGAAGAGCACGCAACCAATCACCAGGATTCAGCTTTACTTTCATTAAGATTTTAGAGATGCAGCGAAAAATCTCAGCCGAACCTCCATCACCTCATCATACTTTCCATTCCAAACAGAACAAAAGACAAACTAGCAGACTTGCATTTGTATAGCACCTTTCCTAGCCTAGAACCTCCCAGACAACTATGCAGACAATAAAGTGTTTTTTGAAGTCTCCAGTCATTGCCGCGATATAGGAAATGTCAATTTGTGCGCAGCAAGGTCCTACAAATAGATTGCAGCCAATTGTAGTGGTAGTGCCTCCGGCAGCCCTGCTTCAGGCAGGGATTCATCCAGGATATTCCTTGTCTGAAGCTTTTAATAGCAGCACACATATGGTACTCCTGCCCATGGAGCCAGCAGAATCCAACAAAGCTATCATGTGGATAGAGGTGGAATATGTCCACCCACAGTCTTTCGCAGTCTCAAATATCTACTGTAGCTGCAGTAGACACATACCAATTTAGGCTGGTGACACGATTCCCCAGTAATCGCTGCCTTATTAAGAGAATATGATTAAAATTAAATTGGAACAAGCAAATGTGCTGGAGGGTGAAATGGAGTCCTTTAGGCCCTCATCATTTAACACATGAAAAGGTAGATTGCCGGATCATATTATCCCCATCTGTCTTTGGTTTATGCTCCCACTTTCCTCTCGTTACACGGAGTACAGGAATTGACAAGCAAAAGTGCCAGTTATTTGTTTAACCTTTAAGCAAAATGTTCATTCTGTTTGAGAAAACACAGCAATTAAGGATGAAGCCTCTTGGCGTTTCCTAAATGAGATGTTTAAAAAAAAAAAAATTGGCAAATAAACTCCTCTCCGTTCTTACACACGCATCTTTGCAAAGGTGTTTCATCTAAAATCCAGTGAACTGTAACAGTGCAGAGTTCAGTTTTAGATCAGATTGAAGAGAACCCTGTTTTATCAGCCGAGAAACAAGGAACTGCAGATACTGGAATCCTGAGCAAAAAACAGTGCTAGAGTAACTCCACAGATCAGGCAGCATCTGTAGGTGACGTGGATAGGTGACGTTTCCAATGCAGGCAAGAGAGTCCTTGACTGGCAGAAGAATGGACAGAAGCGAACTATATCCCCTCCTCTGGCTTCACATTTCACTCGACTTCTCTCCTTATCTTGCAGCCTTTTGTCTCCTTTTTATCTCCGGCTTTTGTCCACCCCTTTGCCAATCCAAGCCCCCATCACCTGCATCCACCGATCATTTGCCTTTCCAGTTTTCTCCCCACTTAACACAACCAGTCTGAAGAAGGATGCCGTCACAGGTGCTGCCTGACCCACTGAGTTACTCCAGCACTTGGTGTTTTAGCTGTTATTTCAGTGTAGGCTCAGAGGAGCCGTAAAACAATCTGGGCGATGGTGCCTTATCCAGCAGAGAACACATGAAGACTCAATGTTGCAAACACCCTGAGCATTGTCCTGGAGTCTCCTGGAGTTCAAAAGGTGTGTCTCAGCAAACAAGGAGAAATATCATAGGAACATGGATAAAAACAAAAGCCTTCCCTTAATTTACTTGAATATATTATGTTTGCTAATGAAAAAATATTAGAAATATGAAACAAGGCTACTTGATATTTAGTTTCGTTTAGAGACACAGCGTGGGAACAAGCGTTCAGCCCACTGAGTCCACGCCGACCAACGATCACCCTGTACGCTAGCTCCATCCTTCACACCAGGGACAATGATCACCCCGTACACTAGCTCCATCCCTCACACCAGGGACAACGATCACCCTGTACACTAGCTCCATCCTTCACACCAGGGACAATGATCACCCTGTACACTAGCTCCATCCTTCACACCAGGGACAATGATCACCCCCCGTACACTAGCTCCATCCTTCACACCAGGGACAATGATCACCCCGTCCGTACACTAGCTCCATCCTTCACACCAGGGACAATGATCACCCCGTACACTAGCTCCATCCTTCACACCAGGGACAATGATCACCCCCCGTACACTAGCTCCATCCTTCACACCAGGGACAATTTACAGAAGCCAATTAACCTACAAAGTTGCACGTCTTTGGAATGTGGGGGGAAAGCGAGGCACCCGGAGAGAACCTACGTGGAGAACGTATAGACAGCACACATAGTCAGGATCAAACCCGGGTCTCTAGTTGAAGCAGATACTATAACAACATTTAAAAGGCACTTGGACAGGCACATGGATAGGGAAGGTTTAGTGGCAAATGGGACTAATTTACATGGGGCATTTTGGACAGCACAGATGAGTGGGACCAAAGGGCCTGTTTCGGAGTTGGATGACTCTATGACTTTATGACTCTGTAAGAACTACGCACAGTATTCCAAATAGAATTAGGCTTCTTTAAAAATCAAGATATTTTCCCCACTTTTCAGATTTATTGTTTCAGAAGTAACTCATTATTGATCTGCCCACTTAGGCCTTCACCTGCAACACCATCTCTAATGATTTCTGTACCTGAGCTCCTAGATCTCTGTCCCACCTTGCCTGGGTGGAACGTGTTGCTGGTGGAGTCCCATTGAAGGCAATGGAAGTTATAGATCATGATTCATCGAATGTGGAGGCTGGTGGGATGGAAGGTGAAGATAGAGGAATGTCTAATGACGGTCTCGATGGAGGAGAGGGAATGAGAACAGAAGTGTGAGTTCAGAGCCCAGTGAACAACAATGGAGAGAAAGGAACAGTTGAGGAAGAAAAGAGACGTCCTAAAGACTGGCATGGAAAGTCTTGTTTTCAGAGCAAAATGTAACTACTCCATTCACTCAGTATTAAGACTACTGATCTTTTTGAAATGTAGGCTTGGATTGCAAAATATAATTTCAACATTTTGAAAACACGACGTTGTGCTGAAATTCAGCATAGGGTGATGAGAATATTTGTCTGCAGAGAAATAGGCAGACTGGGTGAAGGGGAAGACGAGGAGGTGTATAAAGGGATAGATTACGGTGGGAAAAATGAGGAGAGCTAGTATAAAGTTAAAGTACACGGTTTGACCGTTCAATAGGAAGATCTTTGGTGTAAGGATGGAAACCTCGGAAGAAAGTTGTTCCATCATGAGTACTGATCTCCCCACCATCAAAGGGATCTACAAGAAGCACTGTCTCAAAAAGGCAGCCAGCATCATCAAGGACTCTCTCCACGCTGCCTATACTCTCATTTCACTCCCACCATCGGGAAGAAGGTCTGAAAACTGTAATGTCCATCAGGCTATTGAACGCTATGAACAGTGGCCTGGGTGGCACTTGGACATTGGGCTTGCGTTTTTTGAGCTATAGTAGGATTTTTTTTTAATGAACTTTTTTTGTTTGTTTAGAATATTCTCTACTGAGTAATGTGATTGCACACTTCTTGTGCTGCTGCAAGTAAGAATTTCATCATTGCATTTTCAGCACACATGACAATAAAACAGTCTTGACACTTAACTCTTGAAGGGTTACTCAAGAATCAACAGGGATTCTTGCTTGGAGCCTTATTAACAGAGGCATGGAACAAAAAAAGCCAGGAAAACCTATTCAGCTTTTATAAAACACCAGTTAAACTTTGGTTGGAGTGCAGAGTTGATTACTCAACTCCACACTTTCAGAAAGATATCAAGAGGTGAGGGAAATTGTCAAGCCCATGGTTGTGCTTCAGCACAACAAGTGTTAATGAGAAACCTCATTTATTCCAGGCACTGGATGTGAGGTTTGCATCTTTACAATGCAGTCGTTTGACGTCTGTCTGCCGATAATTAGAGATCTTTCAATATTTTACTCTAAAATATCAGCCCCTTGCTTGATGTTCCGGGCACTTGTGTCATACAGCACCTGCTGGCTATAAATACCGAGTATTTCCCTTTCATCTCCTGGAGGCTTCAATGCCAGCCCGTGTGATATGGACCTCCATGTCTGTCAACTGGCACCAGTTCTCCTCCCAGCCACATAGCCACCTGCTCCAGGAATCCAAGTGCCTTGCTCCATTTGCAAGGGAGCTGCTTTTGTCTGCCAACTCCGAGCATTCTTCGGTTTGCAGACAGCCTGTTCCTGTTTTTGTTTGCTCTGCTTCCCTAAACAGTCAGAGAAGGAGGCGATGAACTGTGTGTAGGTGCCTGTGCAGGGCCCTCACGTTTCATTCATGGTGTGTGAATAGCTTCAGTCTGGGCATTCCATCACTGAAAACATTCTTTACTCCTTGAGCCATGCATTTAGTAAACAGATTCAGCGTTGGAGAATGGGAGTGAGCAAGGGAAGATGATGCAGCATTAGAGGGAGGACAGGTGAGGTCGCAAAGGGTGAAGGGTTGAGAGGATATGTGAAGAAGAAGCCTGGATGGCTGACAGAGAGGGAGGACTTGTGGATGAAGTGTTACATACACTGAGGTTGCAAAAAGGGTATGTGTATGTGTAGGAAAGAACTGCAGATGCTGGTTTAAATCGAAGGTAGACACAAAATGCTGGAGTAACTCAGTAGGTTAGGCAGCATCTCTGGAGAGAAGGAATGGGTGATGTTTCGGGTCGAGACCCTTCTTCAGACTGATGTCAGGGGAGGAGGCGGGACAAAGATAGAAAGTAGTCGAGACAGTAAGACTAGTGGGAGAACTGGGAAGGGGGAGGGGAATGGAGAGAGAGGGCTATTTGCAGTTAGAAAAATCAACGTTCATACCACTGGGGTGTAAACTATCCAAGCGAAATATGAGGTGCTGTTCCTCCAATTTACGCTGGGCCTCACTCTGACAATGGAGGAGACCCAGGACAGAAATTACAGATTGGGAATGGGAGGGGGAGTTGAAGTGCTGAGCCACCGTGCTAATCAGGTAGTTAAGATGGACTGAGCGAAGGTGTTCAGCGAAACGATCGCTGAGCCTGCGCTTGGTCTCGCCGATGTAGAGAAGTTGACATCTGGAACAATGGATGAGGTTGGAGGAGGTCCAGATATGCTGCCTGACCCGCTGAGTTACTCCAGTATTTTGTGTCTACCAGCAGCATTAATTTACTATGTACGATATTAAGTCAGAGGCATCATTTAGATTGTCACATAATTTATATACAAATGAAAATAAATCTATCAAATAAAACCACAGATGACTCCATGCTTTTAATCAATTCCACAGATTCACCACCCTCTGACAAAATAAATTTCTCCTCATCGTCTTCCTAAAAGAATGTCCTTTAATTCTGCAGCTGTGACCTCTAGTCCTAGACTCTCCCACTAGTGGAAACATCCTCTCCACATCCACTCTATCCATGCCTTTCACTATACTGTAAGTTTCAATGAGGTCCCCCCTCATTCTTCTAAACCCCGGCGAGTACAGGCCCAGTGCCGACAAACGCTCATCATAGGTTAACTTAATCAATCCCTCTCATATCCCACAACCCTTTCAATTGCTCCAGGAAATTCCCAATGTTTTTCTCAACCATTTCTCTTCAGATTTCTCTTGCACTCTTCCTTCTGTTTCTCACGGCGTTTTATACCCCCACCACTCCTTTTTCCTTGTTCTCTCCTATCTTCCCTCATCAATTCTCCGAATCCCCAAAATTGTTGAACTCTCTCCCTCCCTGGCATAGTCCAACTCCCACCCACCTGATTCTCGATGGAGATGGCTAACCGCACACCAGCCCATCTCCCATCAGTAAACTAGAGCTGGAAATGAAGGATGACATAGGATAGACTGGACATTTATAAATGTTTCACATGCAGGACTCCTGTGGATGAACGAGAGACACAATAAAAAGCCGAGCTCTCAGTTTTAAGATATCACTGACAACCACTGCTTCTTGAGATTATATATTAATTTGCTACAGTACTTCACAAGCATATGGCATCAATAGGAATTCTGTCAAGGCAAGAGGTAATTTATTGTGACACTTGCAAGGCTGCAGCCCAGCCATTGTGCTGTTAGTGAGTTATACTTTCCAGCTGCCACTCTGTGAATTATTTCTCACATCCTATGCTGTTTTGCTGTGAGTGGTCCCCATTTAGAAGGACATGAAGTTTTCCACGATAATTTTGCAGACTTACGGAAGTTTTGCCCAGGGAATTGTTGTTGGCAGCATATTAATTTCTCAGGCGTCGTGGTTCATTTTTGCATTGGTGCTAACAGGAAAGGTGGAGGGGAAAGGAATATTTGGTTAACATCTGCATTGATCAACACTGATCACTCCTAGAATGAAAGGATCCTGCAATGACTTAGATTTATTTTGTGATCCTAATCTATTAAAGTGTCTCAAGCACTGGAGGGGGAGTGCCTTCATGAACATTTCACATTCTTCCACATTAGGAGGTGTTAGAACAGAGATCAGAAAGTCAGGATTTAATCAAGGGACAGAGAGAAACCGGGACAGAAATATTTTCAAAGGAACAGGATACAAACAGATGAAAGCATGGGTATAATGAAGAGCGATAAAAATTGATTCAGTACCAAAATCAAAGACGTTGGAGGTTGCAAGGCCAAAGGACAAGGTTTTGATAAGTTTAAAAAGTGGGATGAGAATTTTAAAACTGTACATTTGCCAGAGTTGGAAACAATGTGATTTAGTTCAAGAGACACAAGGAACTGCAGATGCTGAAACCTTTAGTAAAACACAAAGTGCTGGAATAACTCAGTGGGTCAGACAGCATCTGTGCAGAGAATGGAGAGCCAATGTTTTGGCTCAGGACACTTCCTCATGCAGATTTAGTTCACATTGATATACTGTAGAGGCACAAAGTTTTTTGTGAACTTAATTTTACAGGCAGCGTATGTTGAAAAGGTTGGTTGTTGGGACTATGATCGTTGTGTCTCATGATAGCTAGAAGCATTGAAGAGGGTTCCAGGAGCAAATTTGATGAAGCAGTAGTGAGACCAGGTAACGTAACAGAGATGAAAATATACTAGCTTGGTAATGAAAAGGATATGAGACAAAAATTTAGCTTGTGGTCAGATGGGATGGCAAGATTATGAAAATTCCTTTCCATCACAGCCATGTTTAGAGATACAGTGCAGAAAAGGCCCTTTGGCCCACCGAGTCCGCGGTGACCAGCAATTCCCCTACACTAGCTCTATCCTACACTCTAAGGACAATTTACAATTTTCCCAAAGCCAATTAACCTACAAACGCGCACGTCTTTGGAGTGTGGGAGAAAACTGGAGCACCTGGAGAAAACCCACAAGGTCACAGGAAGAATGTACAAACTCCGTACAGACAGCGTCCATAGTCAGGATCGAACCCGGGTCGGTTAGCAAATTTGCAGATGATACTAAGTTGGGGGGTAGTGTGAATTGTGAGGAAGATGCAATAAGGCTGCAGGGTGACTTGGACAGGTTGTGTGAGTGGGCGGATACATGGCAGATGCAGTTTAATGTCGATAAGTGTGAGGTTATTCACTTTGGAAGTAAGAATAGAAAGGCAGATTATTATCTGAATGGTGTCAAGTTAGGAGGAGGGGGAGTTCAACGAGATCTGGGTGTCCTAGTGCATCAGTCAATGAAAGGAAGCATGCAGGCACAGCAGGCAGTGAAGAAAGCCAATGGAATGTTGGCCTTCGTAACAAGAGGAGTTGAGTATAGGAGCAAAGAGGTCCTTCTACAGTTGTACCGTGCCCTGGTGAGACCGCCCTGGAGTACTGTGTGCAGTTTTGGTCTCCAAATTTGAGGAAGGATATTCTTGCTATGGAGGGCGTGCAGCGTAGGTTCACTAGGTTAATTCCCGGAATGGCGGGACTGTCGTATGTTGAAAGGCTGGAGCGATTGGGCTTGTATACACTGGAATTTAGAAGGATGAGGGGGGATCTTATTGAAACATATAAGATAATTAGGGGATTGGACACATTAGAGGCAGATAACATGTTCCCAATGTTGGGGGAGTCCAGAACAAGGGGCCACAGTTTAAGAATAAGGGGTAGGCCATTTAGAACGGAGATGAGGAAGAACTTTTTCAGTCAGAGGGTGGTGAAGGTGTGGAATTCTCTGCCTCAGAAGGCAGTGGAGGCCAGTTCGTTGGATGCTTTCAAGAGAGAGCTGGATAGAGCTCTTAAGGATAGCGGAGTGAGGGGGTATGGGGAGAAGGCAGGAACGGGGTACTGATTGAGAGTGATCAGCCATGATCGCATTGAATGGCGGTGCTGGCTCGAAGGGCTGAATGGCCTACTCCTGCACCTATTGTCTATTGTCTATTGTCTATTGTCTCTGGCGCTGTAAGGCAGAAACTTTAAAACGCTGTGCCACCCTGCCATCATGTTAGGAGTTGATAGAGAATGACAGTAATGGCAAGAAGACGATCCCCTCTTAATGCTTCATTGGAGAATCTTTTTGGTCCTCTATTGCTGGGTTGGATGCGACTCAAAGAACCAAGAAAAGGTCAAGAGAACTCATGAACGCAAAACAATAAAAAAGGACACTTCAAAGGGAACAAAGTCACATCACTCGGATGCTGAACAGTCTGAAGAAGGGTCTCGACCCGAAACGTCACCCATTCCTTCTCTCCAGAGATGCTGCCTGTCCCGCTGAGTTACTCCAGGATTTTGTGTCTGTCTTCGGCTTAAACCAGCATCTGCAGTTCCTTCCTACACACTTGTCAATGCAACTTCAACTTATTACTGACTGAGTTTCTGAGGTTTTTTGGAAGTTATTTCCATCACATTTCACTGGGCAAACAACTAGGTTCCAAATGCATAAAAAACAGTACAAAATGTACAGATCCCTATGTCTATTTATTGCAGAGAAGGGAAGCCAAGGGCTACCTTCCATTTCTAGGAAGGTTCTAAATTAAAATAGTGAAGTTTGCTTGGTTTTTGCTTTTGCTTTATATAGTCTGCCCACACCCAGCAATGAATGGTTAAATATTTACATCTAATGAACTATTTCTGGAAGCATGATTTCTGTGGTGCTATAGGAACCATTACTGTAAAGTTTCATACTCGCTGGTGGTATTATAATGACCGAACAGAATCTAGTGTGTTTTGGGATAACACTGCCACAGGAAGCACATTTATAAGAGTGAAGAGAAGGCCAATGTTGGGTCCTAGGGAGATACAATAGGTGACATGAATTGAAACAGGAAGTTATTGCACTGCTGTAACAGGAAGCAGTTCAAGCAGGGAAGGTCAGGAAGGGTATGGCAATGGGGGTGCAACAAGTAGTGCTGCTGCCTCATAGGGACTCATGTTCAATCCTGATCTTGCATGCTTTCTGCACAGAGTTGGAACATTTTCTTAGTGACCTCTCCAGGCTCTCCACTTTCCTCCTGGAGACTTTCTGGTAGGTTCATTGACTGCTGTAAAATTTCCCATGGTGGAAGTCAATGGCAAATAAATCAAAGTGGAGTTTCCACAGAGATACAGCATGGAAACAGGCCCTTTGGCACACCAGGTACATGCCGACCATCAATCACCCATTCACACTACTTCTATGTTGTCCCACTTTCTCATCCACTCCCTACACATCAGGGGTAACGTGCCGAGGCCAATTAAAGTACAAACCCGCACGTCTTTGGGATGTGGGAGGAAACTGGAAACATAAATCATCGGAGCAAAATCAGGTCATTTGACCCATCAAGTCTACTCCACCATTCCATCATGGTTGATCTATTTTTCCATCTCAAACTCATTCTCCTGCCTTCTTCTCATAACCCTTAACTTATCAAGAACCTATCAATCTCCACTTTAAAAATGCCCAGTCAGCCTCCACTGCCATGTGTGGCAATAAGTTACACAGATTACCACCCTCTGGCTGTAGAAATTCCTCCTCATCTCCATTCTAAAGGTACGTCCTTTTATTCTGAGGCTGTGACCTCTGGTTCTACGACCCCCCCCCCCCCCCCCCCCCCGTTACTGGAATTTCCACATCCGCTCTATATCGGTCCTTCTGGGTCAAATCATTCCTCAGTGAGGGCTGGAGCTGGGGCCTGAGTCGAGGGGGGATGAATTGTCAAGGCCAATTGCTTCAACAGGCCAGGGTTGTGGAGCAACCAGGCAGTGAATGAGTGATTGGGGAGTTGGGAACTGAACAGGGAGCAGGGATGAAAAGAGGCAAGGAATGATGGAGAACTTGAGGGTTTGCTGAGGCAGTGGGCTGTTTAGTTTAGTTTAGTTTATTATTGTCATGAATACCGAGGTACAGTGAAAAGCTTTTGTCTGCTTGCTATCCAGGCAAAGAAAAGACTGTACATGAATACAACTTAAGGGCCTGTCCCACTTTAGGCGATTTTAAGGCGACTGCCGGTGACTAGGCTGTCGCCGACAGTTCGCCAGGTGTCGCGGGCATGATCGTGAGGAGTCTTCCAAAAATCGTAGTGGATCTCAGCGCGTCGCTGAGAAATCATCCGGAGTGAAATTTCTCGGCGACAGCTGGCTTGTCGGCAGGTATCGTTGCTTACTGCGGGCGCTGTCGCCTGCTGTCCCCAGGTTTGCTAGGTTGTCTTAGATGCATTTAGAAGCACGTAATATTAAATTAAGTAAAGTCATTTGAAGATACCATAAAATACTAGTGTTTAACCAATTTATTTACCGTCAGGACATTTGACAGGTAGGTTGGAGGCGACAGTTTGACGGTCAGGTAAGCGTGGGAATTTTCGCGATGTTTATGGCCATCAGCAATTACATTTAAAGTAGGCTCCCAACCCAGATATGCAACCCAGAAACCAGATATGCATCTCCCGTACATTTTCAAAGAATGCCCACACTCATCACAAAAATCCATTTAACCACTTTAAAAATTAAATTTCTTAATACTGCTATGAGTAAACTGGAAGTCAATCCAGTTTATGCCTTGTTACCGTGAAGCTTGGTTTTCAAGTAACCTGGGCATGATGTTATATTTCAAAACTCTCAAGTACTTACCGACTTGTCAGTGATTTCAGCGAAAATTAGGACGCCGGAGAAGCATTGACAGCGTGGGAATTTCGCGATGTTTCCGAAGACGGTGTAATCTCGACTTGACTCGGCATTGTCGTGGTCATTGTCGTCGGGTAAAAGAAAATTTTGCCGATCTGCTATGACTTTGACAGTCGCCTAAAAAATCGCCTAAGTGGGACAGCCCCTTTAGCCTTCTAGAGTGTACAAACAAAGGATAAAAGGTACAACATTTAGTGCTAGGTTAAGTCTGATAAAGTCTGATTAAAGATAGTTCAAAGGTCTCCAGTGAGATAGATGGGAGGTCAGGACAGTACTGTAGCTGATGAGAGGACCGTTTAGTTGCCTGATAAGTGCTGGGAAGAACCTATCCATAAATCTGGAGATATGAGTTTTCAAACTTCTATACCTTTTTCTCGATGGGAGAGGAGGGGAAGAGGGAGTGACCGGGGTGAGACTGGACCTTGATTATGCTGGTGGCCTTGAAGGCAGAGGTGGCAAGGACAGTGGGGGCTTCAGTCCATTAGAGAGGTCAGTAGGAGTGAAGTTCCCTGATTTGGAGATTCCCTGCTGTTAAACCTTGGTTGCCCAATGACAATATCCTCCAACTTGCTGGACAACAGTCTGAACGGACACCACAGAGGCAATGATTTCTTTGGGCATGCTTCTGACATTTTTAGCAGAGGCTCAAATTGCAACAAAGCACCCGGTTGAATTTCTGGATTCAGCTTGAAATCATCGAGCTCTCTGAAAGCAGCCACCTTCCATCAGCATACCTCTGATGAAATCAAATGCCCAAATCTCCAGCCTTGTTTGCAGTGGAGAAGAGAAGCCAAGTATTACCTTCTGGTTCCAGAAAGATTGTTAAAACAGTGAGCTGTGTTTCAGAACAGAGCTTGCTTAGGGTTTGTATGTTCTTGCCGAAGCTGGCAATGAATGGCAAAATGTAGAAGGTTGCACCCAATTAAACTCTTTTTATGAAGTGTAGGCCTTTTTGTGGTGTATGAAAATGTGGCAGAGAAAAGTGCACAGAAGGATCCTATGAACAGCATCGTGATAATGATCAGATAATCTGTGACATTGAGCTAGGTTAAGGGACAGATAACGTCTATGACACCACAGAGCATGCGTTATTCTGCTGCATGGTTCCATGGGTTCTATTATATTCAAAGGTCATAATGTCCCTTCTGAATTATGATACCTATTCACATTGCAGACATTCTCAGTGAGCCTGGAGTTAATGGGTAATGTGCAATTGACCCTTTATCTCAGGACTGCCACTAAGTAAAGGCAAGAGGAAATTGGTGAAGGAAAATAGTTGTGAGGTTCAACGTTCTGAAATCTGTTCAAAGAAAAAAATAATTAAAGTTCTGGTGCTGGAAACCTGCAATAAACAATTGAAAATAGAAAATACTGGGAGCACTCAGCGAGTCAGGCAGTGTCGACGGAAAGAGGAATATGGTTATTATTTTAGGTCCAAGATTTCTTGTCAGAACGTAAAGAGGAGGGGACAAAAGCTTTCTGCCTCGGAGAATGCTTGAGAATGATGGAGGGATATAGGGAATACCTTTGATAGCGTGAGACCAAGTGAGTTAGCGTGCCAGTTAGAAGCAGATAAGTTTAGGTTTAGGTTTAGGTTTAATATTGTCACGCATGCCGAGGTACAGTGAAAACCTTTGCTTTGCATGCTATACAATACATAACTATAATCAATCTAAACTCAAGTACAATAGATACATTTCCTCACCAGAAGATCCTCAGACTATCTTTAATGGAACTTTACTGGACTTTATCTTGCATTTATCTTGTACTAAATGTTATTCCCTTTATGGTGTATCCGTACACTGTGGACGGCTTGATTGTAATCATGTATAGTCTTTCCGCTGCCTGGTTAATACGCAACAAAAGCTTTTCACTGTACCTCGGTACACGTGACAATAAACTCAACTCAATGCAGGGAAAGATACAGAATGCAGAATATAGTTCTCAGTATTATAGTGCAACAGTTCCAGAGATAAAGTCCTATGTCTGCAATGAGGTAGTGGCGAAATGGACTGTATCCTAGCTTCTGAAAGAACCCTTTTTCAGCCAGATAACTGAGGGGAAGATGCTGTCCCTGAGATGGTTTCTCCTGATAATCTGCATCATGTGTTGCTAATAGCAGGGTTGTGGGGATGACCAGCAGGACAAGCTGAACCATCAGAGAAAGAAAAACTAAGTTAGACTCATAGAAACAGAAACATAGAAAATAGGTGCAGGAGGAGGCCATTCGGCCCTTCGAGCCAGCACCGCCATTCATTGTGATCATGGCTGATCGTCCTCAATCAATAACCCGTGCCTGCCTTCTCCCCATATCCTTCAATTCCACTAGCCCCTCGAGCTCTATCTAACTCTCTCTTAAATCCATCCAGTGATTTGGCTTCCACTGCCCTCTATGGCAGAGAATTCCACAAATTCACAACTCTCTGGGTGAAAAAGTTTTTTCTCACCTCAGTTTAGGGCATCCCCTTTATTCTAAGATTGTGTCCCATGGTTCTGGACTCGCCCAACATTGGGAACAATTTTCCTGCATCTAGCTTGTCCAGTCCTTTATAATTTTATATGTTTCTATAAGATCCCCTCTCATCCTTCTAAACTCCAGTAAATACAAGCCTAGTCTTGGATGACGGGATTAAAAGTAACATTAGCAAATTTGCAGATGATACAAAGCTGGGTGGTAGTGTGAACTGTGAGGAAGATGCTATGAGGTTGCAGGGTGACTTGGACAGGTTGTGTGAGTGGGCTAATGCATGGCAGATGCAGTTTAATGTGGATAAGTGTGAGGTTATCCACTTTGGTGGTAAGAATAGGAAGGCAGAGTATTATCTGAATGGTGTCAAGTTAGGAAAAGGGGACGGACAACGAGATCTGGGTGTTCTAGTGCATCAGTCACTGAAAGGAAGCATGCAGGTACAGCAGGCAGTGAAGAAAGCCAATGGAATGTTGGCCTTCATAACAAGAGGAGTTGAGTATAGGAGCAAAGAGGTCCTTCTGCAGTTGTACAGGGCCCTAGTGAGACCGCACCTGGAGTACTGTGTGCAGTTTTGGTCTCCAAATTTGAGGAAGGATATTCTTGCTATTGAGGGCATGCAGCGTAGATTTACTAGGTTAATTCCCGGAATGGCGGGACTGTCGTATGTTGAAAGACTGGATTGACTAGGCTTGTATACACTGGAATTTAGAAGGATGAGAGATCTTATCGAAACGTATAAGATTATTAAGGGGTTGGATACGTTAGAGGCAGGAAACATGTTCCCAATGTTGGGGGAGTCCCGAACAAGGGCACACAGTTTAAGAGTAAGGGGTAGGCCATTCAGAACTGAGATGAGGAAAAACTTTTTCAGTCAGAGTGTTGTAAATCTGTGGAATTCTCTGCCTCAGAAGGCAGTGGAGGCCAATTCTCTGAATGCATTCAATAGACAATAGACAATAGACAATAGGTGCAGGAGGAGGCCATTCGGCCCTTCGAGCCGGCACCGCCATTCAATGTGATCATGGCTGATCATTCTCAATCAGTACCCCGTTCCTGCCTTCTCTCCATACCCCCTGACTCCGCTATCCTTAAGAGCTCTATCTAGCTTTCTCTTGAATTCAAGAGAGAGCTAGATAGAGCTCTTAAGGATAGTGGAGTCAGGGGGTATGGGGAGAAGGCAGGAACGAGGTACTGATTGAAAATGATCAGCCATGATCACATTGAATGGCGGTGCTGGCTCGAAGGGCCGAATGGCCTCCTCCTGCACCTAATGTCTATTGTCTATTGTCTATTGTCTAACGCTCACCAAATCCACCCAAAACTTCATCCTCAACATTGATGGTCTCCCAGTATCCACCTCACCTCACATCCGGAATCTTGGAATCATCCTTGATCAAACCCTCTCCTTCGACAAACACATCAAACACATCACAAAGACAGCCTTCTTCCACCTCAAAAACATTGCCCGTCTCCGTCCATCCCTCTCCTCCACAGCTGCAGAAACCCTCATCCACGCCTTCATCACCTCCCGTCTGGACTACTGCAACAGCCTCCTCTATGGCGCACCCTCAAAAATCATCAATAAACTTCAATACATTCAAAACTCCGCTGCCCGTCTACTCACACACACCTCGATCTGTGACCATATCACCCCCGTCCTTTATAAACTCCACTGGCTCCCCATCCCCCAGAGAATCCAGTACAAAATCCTCCTCATAACCTACAAAGCCCTCCATAACCTGGCCCCATCCTACCTGACCGACCTCCTCCACAGGCACACTCCCACCTGCACCCTCCGCTCTGCCGCTGCCAATCTCCTATCCCCCCACATCCGGGCCAAACTCAGATCCTGGGGGGACAGGGCTTTCTCCATCGCTGCTCCCACCCTATGGAACTCACTACCCCAAACCGTTAGAGACTCCTCCACACTCACCACATTCAAAACATCGCTGAAGTCTCACCTGTTCAGTACTGCCTTCAACCACTGAAGGTCACCGCACCTTCTGTCTCCTTTCTCTGTTCATTTATTTATTTACTTATTTATCTATTTATTCATTTCCCTATGTTCTCAAAATCTCTGTAAAGCGTCTTTGAGTATATGAAAAGCGCTATATAAATAAAATGCATTATTATTATTATTATTATTATTGTCTTTTCAATCTTTTCTCATATGACAGTCCCTCCATCCCATGGATCAATCTTGTGAACCAACGCTGCACTGCCTCAATTACAAGGATGTCCTTCCTCAAATTAGGAGACCAAAACTGTACACAATACTCCAGATGTGGTCTTACCAGGGCCCTATACAACTGCAGAAGAACCTCTGCTCCTATACTGAAATCTTCTCGTTATGAAGACCAACATTCCATTAGCTTTCTTCACTGCCTGCTGTACCTGCATGCCAACTTTCAGTGACTGGTGTACAAGGACACCCAGGCCTCGCTTTACCTCCCCCTTACCTAACCTAACTCCATTGAGAAAATAATCAGCCTCCTTGTTTTTGCCGCCAAAGTGGTTAACCTCACATTTTTCTATATTATACTGCATCTGCCACGCATCTGCCCACTTACTCAACCTGTCCAGGTCACCCTGCAACCTCCGAACATCCTCTTCACAGTTTACACTGCCACCCAGCTTTGTGTCATCCACAAACAGCTTTGTGTCATCCATAAACTTGCTAGTGTTGCTTCTAATTCCTTCTTCCAAATCATTAATATATATGGTAAACAGTTGCACCCCCAACACCGAGCCTTGCGGCACTCCACTCGCCACTGCCTGCCATTCTGAAAAGGACCCGTTTACTCCTACTCTTTGCTTCCTGTCTGCCAACCAATTTTCTATCCATGTCAACACCCTACCCCCAATACCATGTGCTCTAATTTTAGTCACCAACCTCCCGTGTGGGACCTTATCAAAGGCTTTCTGAAAGTCTAGATACACTACATCCACTGGCTCCCCTTTATCCATTTTACTTGTCACTTCCTCAAACAATTCCAGAAGATTAGTCAAGCATGATTTCCCTTTCATAAATCCTTGCTGACTTGGACTTATCCTTTTACTGCTATCCAAATGCAGTAAATAATTTTAAATAATTGACTCCAGCATCTTTCCCACCACCGAAGTCAGGCTAACTGGTCTGTAATTCCCCGTTTTCTCTCTCGCTCCTTTCTTGAAAAGTGGGATAACATTAACTATCCTCCAATCCATAGGAACTGATCCTGAATCTATTGAACATTGGAAAATGATCACCAATGCGTCCACTATTTCTAGAGCCACCTCCCTGAGGACCCTGGGATGCAGACCATCAGGCCCAGGAGATTTATCATCCTTCAGTCCCTTTAGTCTACCCAATACTGTTTCTCGTCTAATGAAAATTTATTTCAATTCCTCTACCCCCCTAGATCCTCTGTCCTCCAGTACATCTGGGAGATTGTTTGAGTCTTCCTTAGTGAAGGCAGATCCGAAGTACCTGGTCAACTCTTCTGCCATTTCCTTGTTACCCATAATAATTCAACCCGTGTCTGCCTTCAAGGGACTCACATTTGATTTTGCTACTCTTTTTCTCTTAACAGATCTAAAGAAGCGTTTACTGTCCTTCTTTATATTCTTGGCCAGCTTCCCCTCGTACTTCATCTTTTCAGCCCGTTTTGTTACCTTCTGTTGTCCTATGAAAGTTTCCCAATCCTCTGGCTTCCAGCTACTCTTTGCTGTGTTATAGATACATGAGTGGTAGAAATACACAGTTGTGATACAGATAGGAATTAGAATATAGAATATAAAACAACCATGAAGCACAAGAACAGGCTCTTCAGCGCATGATGTCTGTGCCGAATATGACATCAAGTTAGACTAATCTCCTCCGCCTGCACGTGATCCATATTTCTCCGTTCCCTGAATAGCTGTGTGCATATCTAAAAGTCTCAAACTTTGGCTTTGAAAGGCATCAAAGAATATGGGGAGAAGGCAGGAGAATGGGGTTGGGAGGGAAAAATAGATCAGCCACGATTGAATGGCGGAGTAGACTCAATGGGCTGCGTGGCAATAGACAATAGACAATAGGTGCAGGAGTAGGCCATTCGGCCCTTCGAGCCAGCACCGCCATTCAATGTGATCATGGCTGATCATTCTCAATCAGTACCTTGTTCCTGCCTTCTCCCCATACCCCCTGACTCCACTATCCTTAAGAGCTCTATCTAGCTCTCTTTTGAATGCATTCAGAGAATTGGCCTCCACTGCCTTCTGAGGCAGAGAATTCCACAGATTCACAACTCTCTGACTGAAAAAGTTTTTCCTCATCTCCGTTCTAAATGGCCTACCCCTTATTCTTAAACTGTGGCCCCTGGTTCTGGACTCCCCCAACATTGGGAACATGTTTCCTGCCTCTAACGTGTCCAACCCCTTAATAATCTTATACGTTTCGATAAGATCCCCTCACATCCTTCTAAATTCCAGTGTATACAAACCTAGTCGCTCCAGTCTTTCAACATATGACAGTCCCGCCATTCCGGGAATTAACCTAGTAAACCTACGCTGCACGCCCTCAATAGCAGGAATATCCTTCCTCAAATTTGGAGACCAAAACTGCACACAGTACTCCAGGTGCGGTCTCACTAGGGCCCTGTACAACTGCACACAGTACTCCAGGTGCGGTCTCACTAGGGCCCTGTACAACTGCACACAGTACTCCAGGTGCGGTCTCACTAGGGCCCTGTACAACTGCACACAGTACTCCAGGTGCGGTCTCACTAGGGCCCTGGTCTACTCCTATGTCTAATGGTCTTGTGGTTTTATGGTCTTAAACACCACTATTGTATCTGCTTCCACCACAAGGGTGTTCCAGGTACCCACCACACCTTGTGCAAAAAACCTGCCGCGGATATGTCCTTTAAGCCTTTTCCCCCTCTGAAGGTAAGGCTATGTCTATGATATGACAGGTCCACCTGGGAAGCAAGATTCTGTCAACGCTATCTGTGCTTCTCATAATTTTATAAACTTCTGTCAGGTCTCCACTCAGCCTACAGCACTCCAAAGAAAACAATCCGGCTTTGTCTATTCTCTGCTTGTAAATAGCCTCCAATCCAGACAGCATCATGGTAAACCTCTCAAAAGCCTCCACATCCTTCATTTAATGGAATGACCAGAACCACACACAATAAATTAAGAGAAAAATCTATTTAAATCCATTCAACTGGACCAGCAGCAACTCAATGTGAAAGGGGAAAGTTAAGACAAGCAGGGAGCGCAGATCTAACTATTCTAACAGAGATCAGATGTTACCACAATTCTTGAACACCCACTAACAGTAAGCCCACAGCACCAGTGTGCAGTCAGAAGTTAAACAATGAAGGAACTCAGATTTAAAACACAGCCTGCATGGCTGCAGCAAGGTGCTCACACAGAAACCTACCAACTTTGGGAAATGAGTAGGTGCCAGTTTGGTTGGCGGCAGAAGTTTTTTGAAACCCATGGAAGATGTTGTGATATTTATTCTGGAAGCAATGTTGGTGTTAGGTTGCAGGGGAAAAAATGTTACCAAACATTGAACCCTTTCGTCTTCCCCCACAGAGAGATTCCTGAACTGTTTTTAGAAAATAATTAAGACATTGAGAACTTAAAATGTCCACAGGAAAAGCTGGCATTTTTGTCGCACCTTATCCGTCTCTCTATCGGTGCTCCAAGGAAATGCTCTAGAAATGTAATGCCTGCGGTTAGTAGACAAATCCACAGCACACACAAACACTGACTGGCTTGTGAGTTAGTGTTAGTTGAGGAATGGATCGCAGCTAAGACAAGTAAAAGCTCATAAAAGAAAAAGAAAAACCAGCATTCCAAGCTTCGATGGCAAGTTTATTTTACAGTTGGCACGGTGGTCAAAAGGAAAGGGCAATGGTTGAATGGGAAATTCCAGTCTGATTTCAGTCTGATTCGAATTAATCGCGTGCTCCTTTTGAACCGATGTGCAGGAGCCATGATTGGGAAGGTTCCAAATTGTTAATGAAGAAGAAAGCTGTCCATTGGGTGCTGATAATGAGTCAGAAACATTGCAAATGCAATTCATACCAAAGAGATGAACACAAATGCATTTAGGGCAAAGCCAAGAGAATGGACAATAAATTATTGGGCACAAAGAATTGTAGAGAAACAGAGAGATGCAGGTGTTCCTAGCCACAAATCATGATGATAACAGGACTGGTAAAAAGAATATGGCTAAGGATATATATTTGATATTTGACTTCATTGGCCAAAGGGATAGAATATAACAATGGGGAGATTATGACAGAGCTATACAAGTCATTGGTTAAGGTACAGCTGGAGTATTCATATATTTGTAGCTTCAGCACCAGCAGAGAGAATAAATAATGCTGGAGAAGTTTTGGAGAAGATCTACAAAGTTGTTGACAAGGAGGGAGAATGTGAATAAATTGATGAGGTTGGCCTTTCTACAGTTACTTTCTTTGGAATGGAGAAGGCTAAGGAAACATGTGATTCAGTTGCATTATATGGCACTGCGTACATGGATGCCAAGTGTAAACTGCAGAAGGTCTGCCCACCCCACACATTCCCCGTCAGCCTCATCCTGTCCTACGTGTGCCAGAGTCCTTCATGGGCTCATCAGCCACCTGAGAACTGGAGTAGAAGGAAGTCATCCTTGATCCTAAGGGGCCACCTGAGATTTTTTTTTAATGGTTTAGTGTGTCTTTCGCTTTAGCTGAGACTATGTCCTTAGTTCTCAGTGTCGGGGACTTATCCCAGAACTTCTTGACTCAGAATTAATATCTGAGCTGAACTAACATGCCCAATAATGTCCACTCGTGGATTTCCCAACATTGTTTAATGGAAATGTGTGCTTTTGGTGAACATGACCGCTTTTAGATTCAGACTGAAGAACTGTACACTATCCCAATGCTGATCAAGTGAAAGGCCTGTGAACAGTTATCTCATTCACTGGTGGAGAGGAAGGTCAGGGATGGTGAAGTCAGTGCATGGACTGACTGCCGTTCACTCAGGGAGCAGGGCTTGCATCGGGCAATGACTGCCAGCTCTCCTGACACTCACAGAACATGTTAAGATACATTTTAAAACTTTGCATTTCTTTTCTATGCAGCCTCTAGGGAAGCCAGCTTCCTGTTAAATCCACAAAATGAGGCCTGTTGGGATCATGCAGTGTTTTCCTGGAACCCGTGCTGATGATATGAATAAATACAAATCCTGTCATGCATTCCCAACATCAACTGTTGTTTGCTTTGTCGCACTGCTCACTAGGCATAGCTTGCAAACTAAGATGTTTAATCATCCAGCAAAGAGCTGCAGAGTAACTGTATAAACGGCCATTTTGTGCAAGCATGGTGTGCCAATGAAAATCAATACTATTGCATGTTTTATTTTGTGTGGTAATCTTGGACAAGTAGAATAATTATCACTTAGCTTGAGCTTAAAATGTCTTTGGACCTCTTCTTCAAGTACCTGTGGCCCCAACTTTACACAGCTGCTGAACTGAAAGCAAACGTTGTGAATGAAATGCATTTTAAAAATATGATGAATGACTGGGTAGTTGGTTGAGTAGGGTTGAGGGAAGAATATTGACCAGAACAACTGGAGAACGCTTTGCTTTTCTACAGAAATCTTCATTGGATATTGCACATCTCCAGTGTTTGTAAATGTATGATAAATATAGGAGGTATGCACAGGTGTAATATTACAAACACATTGAATAAACCAATTACACCTATGATGTCTTCTTCGACTGCACAAGGTGATTTACAAATCGGTTATGGGTGAGTTCAGGTGATATTATTAAACATGTAGAATCTCACATTTGATCATCATGTTCATAATGATAGGAGCAGAATTAGGCCATTTGGCCCAACAAGTCTAATCCGCCATTCAATCAGGGCAGATCTATCTATTCCTTTCAACTCCATGCTCCTGCCTTCTCCCCATATCCCCTGACACCAGTACTAATCAAGAATCTATCTCTGCCAAATATCTGCAAATTTGAATGGTCTATGGGGAATTGCACTGAGGAATGCTAAAGATGTTTGTCCAATTTAAGTTACAAACGGAATGGCAAATCATAGTCAAAGAGCAACAGCAAAGATAGGGTTCCAGAGCAGTATCTGAAGCATGAAGGTGAGAATGGTGTGAGCTGTTGCCTTAGATGTAATACAGCCCTTCCTCTGCACTATGCCAACTCAAAGGGGCAAAGTGTTTACTGTCAGATGAAGAGCAAACATCCTCAGCGTGTAAGTCTAGACCCGAGCTTCTTAGGCAAAGCAACTTCAAGATCATGATTTCTTCCTAGAAGCGATATTTTCACAAAATAAAGCAAGAGAGATGAAGTCTAAAACAATATTGAAGCCAGTATGAACACCGGAGAATTGAGCCAATGGAGCCTCAACACCAGCCGCAATAACAGGAAGCAAAAACCTCTTCCTAATGTGCACCAGTCAACCCACATGAGCATTGACAAGGCAGCAGGTGTGGGGAGCGACATGTCAATGTAGAAAATGCTGCTAATGAGGGATAGTGTCATAGTCAGAGTCATACAGCATGGAAACAAGCCCTTCGACCCAAATCATCCATGCCAACCAAAATGCCCCATCTAAATTAATCCCATTGACCCATACCTCTCTAAACCTTTCCTATCCATATACCTGTTCAAGTGTACTTTAAAGGCTGTTTCATACCTGCCTTAACTGCATCCCCTGGCAGCTCGTTCCATATATTCATGGCCCTCTGAGTTATGCCCCTCAGTTTCCTTAAATGAAAATATTCTGGTTCTTGATTCCCCTATCCTGGGTATAAGAATCTGCGCATTCATCCTATCATCCACCTCTATAAGATCACCCTTCAGCCTCCTGCACTCCAAGGAATAAAGTCATAACCTGCCCAACTGTTCCCTATAGCTCAGACCCTCAAGTCCTGGGAACAGCCTCGTAAATCTTCTCTACATTCTCTCCAGCTTAACTTGAACACAAGACATCATTTTCAGATATGTATTGCAGACCTTTGGGCAAATTAAATAAATCCATTGATGGTTATGGCTAATTATATAAATTTGTAAATATTGATGAAACAGGCCCCTCTGCCCACCAAGTCCAAGCCGACTACTATTGTGAAAGTATGCAGAAATAGTCTTGGATGCAAACATAATTATTACCTCAATTCTGTCCCTGTCACAAGGGAGGAGATTGCGGGGGCTCTGGCACAAATTTTCAGAGCCTCTCTTGCAACAGGGGATGTACCGGAGGACTGGAGGATAGCTAATGTGGTGCCATTATTTAAAAAGGGCAGTAGGGATAAACCTGGGAACTACAGGCCGGTGAGTCTGACATCGGTGGTGGGGAAGCTGCTAGAAAAGATTCTGAGGGACAGAATCAGTCTTCACTTGGAGGATCGAGGGTTAATTAAGGATAGTCAACATGGCTTTGTTAATGGAAGGTCGTGTCTGACTAACTTGATTGAATTTTTTGAAGGGGTGACCAAGGAGGTAGATGGGGGTAGTGCAGTGGATGTGGTATACATGGATTTCAGTAAGGCTTTTGACAAGGTCCCACACAGGAGACTAGTCAAGAAGGTAAGAGCCCATGGGATCCAGGGCACCTTGGCAAAATGGATAAAAAACTGGCTTAGTGATAGAAGGCAGAGGGTGATGGTAGAAGGTTGCTCCTGTGACTGGAGGCCGGTGTCCAGTGGGGTGCCGCAGGGATCGGTGTTGGGTCCCTTACTGTTTGTAATCTACATTAATGATCTGGATGTCAACGTACAGGGCATGATCAGCAAGTTTGCAGATGACACAAAGTTAGGGGGGGTGGTGAATAGCGAGGAAGGGATCTGCAAGCTGCAGGAAGATATAGATGAGATGGTCAGATGGGCGGAGCAGTGGCAGATGGAATTTAATCCTGAAAAGTGCGAGGTGATGCACTTTGGCAGGAATAACTTCGAGAGGGAGTACACCATGAATGGAAGGACCCTAGGGAAGACAGGGGTACAGAGGGACCTTGGAGTGCAGGTACACAAGTCCTTGAAGGCATATGGGGTACTGGCCTTCATTAGCCGTGGCATCGAATATAAAAGTAGGGGGGTAATGATGGAATTGTACAGAACACTGGTGAGGCCACAGCTGGAGTATTGTGTACAGTTCTTGTCACCACATTATAGAAAGGATGTGATAGCTTTGGAGAGGGTGCAGAGGAGATTCACCAGGATGCTGCCAGGGATGAAGGGCCTCGGCTATGAGGAGAGACTGAGCATACTGGGGTTGTTTTCCCTGGAGCAGAGAAGGCTGAGAGGGGACATGATCGAGGTGTACAAGATCATGAGGGGCATAGATAAGGTAGATGGCGGGGAACTTCTTCCACTGGTGGAAGGTTCAACAACGAGGGGACATAGAAACAGGGTAAGGGGAGGGAGGTTTCAGGGGGATGTGAGAAAGAACTTTTTCACCCAGAGGGTGGTTGGAGTCTGGAACTCACTGCCTGGGGTGGTGGTGGAGGCGGGAACACTCACAACGTTTAAGAGGCATTTGGATGGGCACTTGAAATGCTACAACATTCAGGGCTACGGTCCAAATGTGGGAAAATGGGATTAAAATTAGACTGTGTTTGGTAACGGGCGGCGCGGACACGATGGGCCGAAGGGCCTCTTTCTGTGCTGTAGGACTCTATGACTCTATCTATGACTCTTCTTGATTTTAAAAAAAATTTGGAAAACCTGGATAAATTAAAATAAAATGTAATTTTACTAAAGACTAGGCAGTAGTACCTAAAGCAGAAACAATCTGTCTAAGAAATGTGTATATGGAGACAGTGGACGAGGCGGCGGATAATGTTTGGTGTCCATTGCCTATTTCTCAGGAACCACATGCAACCAAACTAGAGCTGGTCCATCCATATGGTCATTAAAGGACTAATGACAACTTAGTGTGTAGGAAGGAACTGCAGATGCTGGTTTATACTGAAGATAGACACAAAATGCTGGAGTAACTCAGCTGGACAGGCAGCAGCTCTTGAGAAAAGGAATAGGTGGTGTTTTGGGTCGGAACCCTTCTTCAGACTGAAAGATAGAGATGGGGTGGGGGGGGGGGAATAGAGTTCTTCAACTTCAGTTCACATAAATTGAAAATCAGTTTTGTTTTGTTCTGGTCTTTTCTCGCCTCCGTTTCTTTTCTCATATTTCACGTATTCCATTTCTCCAGAGATGCTGCCCTTTAGTTTAGTTTAGGTTAGGTTAGGTTAGTTTAGTTTAGGTTAGTTTAGGTTAGTTTCCAGAGACGTCTCCAGAGACGCTGAGTTACTCAAGCTTTTTGTGTCTATCTGCGGTGATGACCACGAAAACGCATGAGAGCCCTTAGTCCTACTCACAACTATATTATGGTGTGAAATTATCAGAGAAGAACTATTAAACTAGAGTTAATGCAAGGTTTCGCAATCAAGATATTCAACTTATAGATAAGGGCCACAGAAGAAAATCCGTGAATATCGGAAAACGTGTTCAGGTGGCTGCATGAAGACAATGTAAAAATCAAAAGAAGTAAATATGATTTGTAGAGAAAAAGGTTCTTTGTGTTGGGCTGGAAATACAATTGCAGTCAGTCATCCAAAAGTAGAACCAATTATGAAGGTAGTGAAACCTGAAAATATTGTGAACTTATGTTATTCTTAGGCATGGTCTGGTTGCAAGCTGGAATTTAGCCAAATGGTATAAGTGTACCAACACTATTAATGACTGAAGAAAGACAAAAAGTAGAATTGGGACTGAGAACAACAAATGGCATATGACATAATGTAAGGGGAGTGTGAAGTTAATCTCTGCTGGCTGCCTGTGATACAACATGTGCATTGGAGCTTGTGTGATGCTTTGAATTAGGGAGTGCAAACTATAATCAGTCATATGCGGGGCCAAGGTCAAGAAGAGATAATCATATTGGAATCATGTACATTGAAGAAGACTGAATGAAACTAAGCTCAAATTGAGAAAGAGATACAAGGAACTGATTGTGGTGTGAAAATGTTCCACCACTGGCAATTGGACAGCATTTTAACTTTGGTCATAGAACATTGCCCATGTAAACAATTCTTGGTCCTAAGTCAGTAACCTGACTTAATGGCTGCATTGGGGATGCAAAGATGGCACATTCTCTTATCTCAAACTGATTCGATGATTTAATTTGAAAGATTTAAACAAAATGGTATTATAGATGACCAAATATTTGCTTTAGTTTAGTTTAGTTTAGTTGAGTTTATTGTCGTGTGTACTGTGGTGCAATGAAAAGCTTTTGTTGTTGCGTGCTACCCATTCAGCAGAAAGACTATACATGATTGGAATCAAACCATCTGCAGTGTACAGGATATGGGAATAATGCTTAGTGGAAGATAAAGTCCAGTAAAGTCTAATAAAAGATAAATCGAGGGTCTCCAATTAGGTAGATGGTAGGTCATGACTGCTCACTAGTTGGTGATAAGATTGTTGTTCAGACACAAGTAAAAATTTGATATTCACTTAGGAACGTAGTGGCAGATTATAACAATGAAGATTACAGCAAAAATTATAGTAAAAAATACTACTGTCCCGAAGTAGTGAGAGAGAGCTTCATTCCGAATATTCTAGTTATTCTGAGCACGAAAGCTATTGTCAGAACTTATATTTATGAGTCTGGGTTAATTAAAGATTTTGATGAACTAATGGACTCATGTACCATCTGTCAAGTTTGCAAAGGCTAGCCAGCGAAGGCATTTTGCAGAATTAAAAATGGCCAACAAAACTATTTCAAAGAGTATATTTTAATTATAGTGAATGATAGCATCTTAGTACTACTCAGGGAGAATCCTTTGGGTCCTGTCCTACATTGGGGCATACTGTTGAAGAATTGAGATCCATGGTCTCATCCATGCTCACCAGAAATTCTAGCCTTGGATAATAATACTCAATTAAAAAATTTTTTTTTTTGACGGCCTGTGGAACAAAATGGTATTTTTCACAATATTGTCTAGAATGAAATTGAGTGCCCCAAGAGATGAGTGATAATTATCAAAGAAGCATGAAAGAAATAGTGTTATAAGGGGGCATAAGTTGAACTGCGAGGCATTGATTAACTAACTTCTTGTGAAACTCCAGAATAGCACCACATTCCACTAGATCTTCCTACTGAGTTACTCATGCACTGGAGACTGACAACGTCCAAATCTTCATAGAAACATAGAAACATAGAAAATAGGTGCAGGAGTAGGCCATTCGGCCCTTCGAGCCTGCACCGCCATTCAATATGATCATGGCTGATCATCCAGCTCAGTAGCCTGTACCTGCCTTCTCTCCATACCCCCTGATCCCTTTAGCAAAAAGGGCCACATCTAACTCCCTCTTAAATATAGCCAATGAACTGGCCTCAACTACCTTCTGTGGCAGAGAATTCCACAGACTCACCACTCTCTGTGTGAAGAAATGTTTTCCCATCTCGGTCCTAAAAGACTTCCCCCTTATCCTTAAGCTGTGACCCCTGGTTCTGGACTCCCCCAACATCGGGAACAATCTTCCCGCATCTAGCCTCTCCAACCCCTTAAGAATTTTATATGTTTCTATAAGATCCCCCCTCAGTCTCCTAAATTCCAGCGAGTACAAGCCCAGTCTATCCAGTCTTTCCTCATATGAAAGTCCCGCCATCTCAGGGATCAATCTGAGCTGAGTTCATCCAAATCTTCAGGTGGAAGTGGAATGGAGGTGGAAGTCAATCTTCAGTTATGAAAGAAACAAAATTATGGCTCAACTCCGAGAGAAATATATTTCAAATAAATTAGATTGTTCATGAAACATGTACATTGAAGAAGACACCATGCTCAGTGGAATGTCGAAGTGAGCGTGTAAGTTTAGTTTAGTTTAGAGATGCAGCGTGGAAACAGGCCCTTCGGCCCACTGAGTCCACACTAACCAGTGATCCCCGCACATTAACACTATCCTACACACACTGTGGACAATTTTTACATTTACCAAGCCAATTAACCTACAAACCTGTACGGCTTTGGAGTGTGGGAGGAAACTAAAGAGCTCGGAGAAAACCCACGCAGGTCACAGGGAGAACGTACAAACTCCATACAGACAGCACCGGTAGTCAGGATCGAACCCGGGTCTCCGGCGCTGCATTCGCTGTAAGGCACAATCTCTACCGCTGTGCCACCGTTACTGCCCAAATAGTAGAAACTTCAAAGGGATACCTAACATAGTTCTGCAATCATATCATATCATATCATCATATATATACAGCCGGAAACAGGCCTTTTCGGCCCTCCAAGTCCGTGCCGCCCAGTGATCCCCATACATTAACACTATCCTACACCCACTAGGGACAATTTTTACATTTACCCAGCTGCACTGAGTATTGCAAGCAGTTCTGGTCACCATCCTACAGTGATTAAACTGGAAAGCATGCAGAAAGGATTCACAAGGATGTTACCTGGATTGGGGGACGAGTTATGAGGAGAGATTGGACTGGCTAGGTGTAGAAACAAGGAACTGCAGATGCTGGTTTTCCAAAGAAAGACACAAAATGCTGGAGTAACTGAGCAGGTCGGGCAGCATGCCTGGAGAACATGGATAGGTGGCATTTCAGATTTAGACCTTTCTTCAGACTGATCAAAGCGTTTTGACCCAAAACATCAACTATCATGGGATTCTGTCTAACCCACTGAGTTGCTCCAGCATTTTATGTCTTTCATTGGATAGGCTGTCTATTTTATGTCTTTCATTGGATAGGCTAAGTCTATTTTCCCTGGAGTGAAGGAGGCTGATAGGAGAGATGATTATAGAATTATGAGAGGCAGGGATAGGATAGATAGCCAGTGTCTGTTTCCCATGAGTTTAGAGATACAGCGCAGAAACAAGCCCTTCGGTCCGTGCCGAACAGCGATCCCCGCACATTAACACTATCCTACACAAACTAGGGACAATTTTTACATTTACCAAGCCAATTAACCTACAAACCTGTACGTCTTTGCACTGTGGGAGGAAACCGAAGATCTCGGAGAAAACCCACGCAGGTCAGGGGGAAAACGTACAAACTTCGTACAGACAAAAATTGCAAACATACCAGGCTGACACTCACCATGCTCAAAAGCACCAACCTTACATTTTCCTATAAATTATAACTTCAAAGTGCACCAAATAGGGTGCAAGTACAACTAGTCTGCATCATCATAAGTGAGGATGCCAGGTCCTCCCTTGCTTTCTGCCCTTCACAGTTCACACTAAGTGTGGTGGGTGTGTGGAACGAGCTGGCAGAGGAGGTAGTTGAGGCAGGGACTACCCCAACATCTAAGAAACAGTTAGACAGGTACATGGACAGGACAGGTTTGGAGGGATATGGACAAGGTAGGACGAGTATAGCTGGGACATGTTGGCCGGTGTAGGCAAGTTGGACCGAAGGGTCTGTTTCCATGCCGTATCACTCTGTCCATATAACTCCATGACTCTATGACTCTACGACACAGTTGAATAGTTCACTGTCACTCAGTTTGTGCTCTCATACCTGGAGAAACACCTTGAGGAACAGTGCCCGAGGTCAGTGTGACCCAGTGGGCTTAAGCGGCCGGCTGGGTGGTGGCTGAGTTTGGCAGGGGTTGACAAACGCTGGGAAAGTTATTTGAGACAGGTATGAGGAGACAGGTATGAGGTCTATGTTTGAAAGAAGCTTGTGTGCATGCGTGAGGAGAAGTCTGGCACTGGGAATTCTGAAGTTGCCTCTATTCTCTCATCTAGGGAGAGGGAGCATTGATGGGAGGGTGGGGAGGGGGGAAGGGGGGGGGGGAAGGGGGAGAGTGGGGAGTGGGATTCCTTCCCAGAAAATAAAGTTCTTTTTGTTCTTCCATCTGTGGGAGATTCTGGTGAGACCCAAGTCATTCACAGGCCGCAAGCGAAACTGAGCACCTCGGAATTAACAGCATGATACCCTATATTTAGTCTCGGCGCATTAACTTGATCCTCCGCTCCGCATTTGCTTGGATACGATGTCTGGGAGCGATGGTTGTGCCAGCGGCAATGAGCTTTCATCTGCCTGCAGCTCAACTCCTCCCAGCGTTATGCCTCCTGGCTCTGAAGTGGCTGAATTTGTTTCCGATTCAGTAGAAAATGTGGGCTGTGTAATTGCAGATTAAGCTGCTTTTTCCAGGCGGGTCTTCAAAGGCCCATGTCAGGCCCGTGGAGCCCTTTCAACAGGTGTAGGGTTTCCAAGCAACCGGGTGGCTTAGGCTGCACAGAGCTGCTGATGGCTGCTTGTTTTAACCATTTCTTTAAAAACAGATACCACAAAACATAAGTGGGATTTAAGAAAAAGGCAAAACGCACTGTGACACATAATCGAACAAAACCCTTAGTTTCATAGAGAAGTGCCGCTGTGGTGTTCCAGGTATATTGTGCTCTAGGTAAATGAGATGTCTGTTGTATAGACTTTATTTTACATGGCATGTAGAGCCATTTGGTTCAGGTGAGCTTCCTGCTACAACCAGAGTTCAGTCTACTCATCTTCAATCAGCATTGGCTATTTACCACAGCTGAAATTTTAGTCCAACAGCCATCAAACCTATCCCCCTGTTTGCTCCTATCCCACCTCTCTCCATTTTGCTCCCACATCTGTATTTTATCCCATCAACAAAATGCACCGAAACAGCACAATGCAGCCACATTGGTTCTGTGGTGAGCCGCTGCTACACGACTGTACTAAGAACTTTTGAAACTTTGTCGGCTGCAGTAACGTGGTAACCTTTTGTGGACTGTCTAGGTAAAGTCTGCCAACCGATTTTCAAGGATTGTATGCAAAGACAATGAATTTCACTGTACCTAGGTACATGTGACAATAAAGTGCCAGTGAATCATTGAATCTTCAACATCACCATGCAAGCCCACTGCATCTACATACCAGGACAATGGTAGCAGATGCAACACAATGTCAGTGGCTGCAGGTACACTCCAGGCCTTAGCAATACGTAGCCATTTCTTCATCATGCTAGGTCGAAATCCTGGACTGCAGTCTTTCAAGTATGCATTTCCATGCATCCCTGTTCAAGGACAGGTGATGATAGACAATAAATGGCAGCCCAGCCATCAAAACCCACTTTCATATCATATCATATCATATATATACAGCCGGAAACAGGCCTTTTCGGCCCTCCAAGTCCGTGCCGCCCAGTGATCCCCGTACATTAACACTATCCTACACCCACTAGGGACAATTTTTTACATTTACCCAGCCAATTAACCTACATACCTGTACGTCTTTGGAGTGTGGGAGGAAACCGAAGATCTCGGAGTAAACCCACGCAGGTCACGGGGAGAACGTACAAACTCCTTACAGTGCAGCACCCGTAGTCAGGATCGAACCTGAGTCTCCGGCGCTGCATTCGCTGTAAAGCAGCAACTCTACCGCTGCGCTACCGTTCTAGAAATAAATCAAATTATTTTGATAGTTCAATTCATTTACTTTGAGATCATATTCCCAGCATTCAGATGCTGGGACAGTGAGACACCTTGGAGTTTCTGCATGCGTCCAGTTTTTTAGTCTTCAACGTGTGCTGGAGATAGACACAGTACCTGGTTGCAGTCCAGTTTATGCAGTGGCCTCACAGCTTCAATCCTGTGGCATCTGTGTTGTTTGTACATTCTTGCAATAGTACCTGCCTCAACTACCTCCTCTGGCAGCTCGTTCCATACACCCACCATTCCTTTGTGTAAAAAAGATACCCCTCAGATTCCTATTTAATCTTTCCCCCCTCACCTTTCCCCCCCTCATCTTTCCCCCCTCATCTCAATTCCACTACTCTAGGCAAGAGACTCTGTGCATCTACCCATCCACTCCCTTTATGATTCCACACACCTCAGGTGCTTTGCTGTGATGTTGTTAAGGTTAGGTTATGTTGGCAATTCCGAGATAGTTTCTATCTGTTGAGGTTCACCTTGCACTTGATATGTGATGGAGTACATCACACATCAGGTGCAAGGTATGTGATATGTGCTACAGTCTATATCAAAGGTGTTGAAGTGGAGATGGCCAAGAGCTTTAGGCTTCGAGGTGTAAATATCACCAATAATTTGTACTGGTCCAACCAGATTAATGCTACTGCCAAGTAAGCACACAAACCTCTAAATCCTCCAAAAACGAAGGAAATATTGCACATCTTCAATTTCTAAAGATATACCAGGTATGCATCCTGTTGAGTTGCAGCACTGCTTGGTAAGGCAACTGCTCTACCCAAGACTGCAAGAAAGCAAGAAATAGCAGAGACTTATGGACACAGCCCAATCCATCACACAGAAAGCAGTGGAGGCCAATTCTCTGGATGCTTTCAAGGGAGAGCTAGATAGAACTCTTAATGATAGTGGATTCAGGGGGTATGGGGAGAAGGCAGGAACGGGGTACTGACTGTGAATGATCAGCCATGATCACATTGAATGGTGGTGCTGGCTCAAAGGGCCGAATGGCCTACTCCTGCACCTATTGTCTATTGTCTATTGTCTATTGTCTATTATCTATTGTCTATTGTCTATTGTCTATTGTCTATAAACCAGCCTTCCCCCCAGTCGATTCCATCTATACTTCAAGCTTCCTTTGAAAAGCAGCCAACATAATGAAGGCCAATCACAATTTCAAAGATTACGGGGAGAAGGCAGGAGAATGGGATTGGGAGGGAAAGATAGATCAGCCATGGCAGAGTAGACTGGATGGGCTGAATGGCCTAATTCTGCTCCTGTGACTTATCACACCCTGGTTCTCCCATCTCCCATTGGGACAAAAAAGATAAAAGCTTGAAAGCATGTCCCATGAGACTGAAGAACAGCTTCTTCCCTGCTGTTATCAGACTCTTGAACATCCTCTCATATGCTAAAGGTGTATTTCCAATCTACCTTGTTGTGGAGCGTGCATTTCCTTTTGTCTGTACTTTCTCTGATACTCTAATACTCTGACACTGCACTCTGTTTCCTTTCTCATTTCGCTCTATCTTTTGTACTCATGTATGGTATAACTGAACTGTGGTATAACTGTACAGTGTGGTATGAATTGCCTGGATAGGGCACAAAACAAAGTATTTCCCGGGATCTCGGTACATGTGACAGTAATAAACCAATACCATCACAAATGCTGATGGAGAATATTGAAAAGGACTGACAGTAAGCAGTGGGGTGTCTTTAGCATTCCAAGCACAATTCACATGGCTAATTTCCAGCTGATTGCCGATGACATCTACATCAATTGCCTCCTAGTCTGAAGAAGGATCCCAACCCAAAATGCCACCTATCCATGTTCTCCAGGGTTGCTGCCAGCACTCAGTTACTCCAGCACTCTGTGTTTTTGGTTTGTAAACCAGCATCTGCAGTTCCTTGTTTTTGCTTTCGCCAAACGTGTGGATTTCTTAATGATTCAATTGGTTTTTTTAAAGATTTTTTTTTTGGCTCAATTTGAAGTCCAAGTTTCCCTGTGTGGTGGAAAAAATGAGGTGCTTGGGGAGTTTTAGAATGGAAAAGACTGGCAGAATATAGGTGTCACTGTTAAATGTAGAAAATTGTAGCAGTCAATTAACGCAGCACCAAAATAGTGCTGTTATAATGATCAGATAATATCACTTTGTCATGTTGATTGATGATATTTATTGATTGGGATACTTGCTGCCCTTTGAATTAACACATTGGGATCTTTTTTTGTGATCATATGATCATATGTGATCAACATTGTGATCCACACAGTGGAAGTCCTGATCGAGCACATCTTCTCAATTCTGCGCTGGAGTGTTGGTTCGAATTATGTGCTCAAGCATTTGGAGTGGAGGTACTTATATACTAAAACTCCCATTTGTTTGTTCCTGAACTACAGCCAAAATGGTACACTATAGCGTGACAATTTTAGGCCCACCTTACTCACCCTTTGGTGCTAATGGAAGAAGTTTCATTGAAATCGGTGTTATATTTTTCATGTTATTCACATTTTAAAGTTTAAATCTATCTCCTAGGGAGGGAGGGAGGGGGGTGGACGAAGGGAGGGAGGGAGGGAGGGGGGTGGGGGGAGGAGGGAGGGGGAGGGAGGGAAGGTGAATGAGGGAGGATAAGGGGGGTTGAGGGGGATGGAGTGGGGAGGCAGGGGAAGGGGAGGGGAAGGGGGACGGGAAGGGGGAGGGGAAGGGGAGGGGGAGGGAGAGGGGAAGTGGGGGAGGGAGGTTGGGAGGGGAGGGGGGAAGGGGGGAGGTGGGGGGGGTGGGAGGGAGGAGAGGGTGCTGCACCAATGCAGGAGAGGTTTGGGCCCAACGGGTCCACTTGGTCTAGTATCAAATAATCTGAATCACAGTGGAGAATGCACCAACTGAGTCCCATCTTCATGCTATAATGCCCAGAAAACAGCAAGGTGGTAACAGACAAGAGGGAACGAAATTACACTGCTGGTAATGAACAGGTTTCAGAAAGCTCAAAGCATTATTGAAACTTACAGCATCGAATGAGGCCAGCCAGAAAACAAATATTTGGAGTAATCTCAAGCTCTTGGCCCAGGGTCTTCAATGCGTAAACACATCAGTATTAGATTAGTCAGTGGGTTACATGGAGGCTAATAGAATGTGGTGGTGTGTTACATAGAGTGTAATAGACTGGGGAAGTATTGTACACAGAGGGGAATAAACAGTGTGGTACAAAGAGGGGAATAGACTGTGTGGTGTATTTTACATGGTGTAAAAGACTGAGCCAGTGAGTGTTACACAGTGGATAATAGACAGCAGCAGATCATACACTGGGGCAGTGTGTTACAAAGTGACCAATGGCGTGGTCCTGTATGTAATAGATTGCAAAATGATGTTGCATAGAATGGAATACACTGGGACTGAGTGTTACAAAAGCTTATAGATTTGGGCATGGGTAATAGAATGGAGTATGCATTACGCAGAGGGGAATAGACTGGTCAGTGTACTGCACAGAGGATAGTAAACTGCGGCACAGTGCTACACAGAGAGGAATAGACTGGTCAGTGTGCGGCACAGAGGGTATTTGACCAGGAAGTGTGGTACACAGAGCGTAATAGAGTGTGTTACACTGGAGCAACAGACTGGGGCATATGTACCAGGGTAATAGATTGGAGTAGTGCCTAACACAAAGGGTAACAGACTGAGAGCAGAGTGTGGCTGGGGGCAATGGATTGGGACCTGGGCAATGGATTGGGACAAATGAGTGATAGACTGGGAATAAAAAATTAAGGAATAGGCAGTTTTAAGACCAAGTTTAATGATCAGCTGGGAATTTGCTAGATACATGGTGGACGAACTTTGATAGGTATTGGTAGGAAGATGCCAAAAGACGTCAGAATATACAGGGCACGATTCGGAAGAGGTGCTAGAATAGAGAATCCTGGATGTGTGCACACATAGTTGTTGTGAGGTTATACATGTTGCAAAAGTCATTGAAAAAGTTTATGGGCTGCAGGGATTTATTAATAATAGATGAATAGAGCCAAAAAGCATAAACCCCTTCAACATCACGTTGAACTAAACTGTTCTGGTCACCACATTATAGTGAAGGCCCTATTCAGGAAGCAGAAGAAAGTTCATGGAATTATCCCAAGAAGGAGTGATCATATTTTCTTAGAAACCTGGAAAAGATGGGAATATGTTTGCAGTATCGCAGTGACGTTGGCAAGCTGGCCTGATGGAAGTGTTCAAAAGCATCAAAGATTGAGTGAAAGTGAGGAAAGGGAGACATTTCCCTGGTGGAACAGTCAAAAACCATGCATTTAATGACTGTCATGAAGAGAAGCTTTTCCATGTTCCAAGAAGTCTTGATCTGGGGTCACTACCTGCACAGGTGTGGCAGCAGTTTCAATCATTGTTTTCACAAGGGAAAAGGAGAATTGAGTGAGGGAAAAAAAAGTTGTAGGACTTTGGAGAAAGAGTGAGCTCACACCATGTAATGGCTTCCTTCTGGTCTGTAACAATCCTCCAGTTTTATGGTTCTCCATCTCTAAACAGGAGTCCGAGAACTAGACAGTTCGGTAGAACAGCGGCACAGAGTGCGTAGGAAGGAACTGCAGATGCTGATTTACACCGAAGACACAAAATGCTGGCGTAACGCAGCATTTCTGAAGAAGGACCTCGACCCGAAACATTACCCATTCCTTTTCTCCAGAGATGTTGCCTTTCCCGCTGAGTTACTCCAGCAATTTGTGTCTATCTTTAGTGGCATAGAGTGGGTAAGTTTGTAAGTTTACCATAGATACAGTGCCCTCCATAATGTTTGGGACAAAGACCCATCATTTATTTATTTGCCTCTGTACTCCACAATTTGAGATTTGTAATAGAAAAAATCACATGTGGTGTACATTGTCAGATTTTAATAAAGGCCATTTTTATACATTTTGGTTTCACCATGTAGACATTACAGCAGCAATGTTTATACATAGTCCCCCCCATTTCAGGGCACCATAATGTTTGGGACACAGCAATGTCATGTAAATGAAAGTCGTCGTATTTAGTATTTTGTTGCATATCCTTTGCATGCAATGACTGCTTGAAGTCTGCGATTCATGGACATCACCAGTTGCTGGGTATCTTCTCTGGTGATGCTCTGCCAGACCTGTATTGCAGCCATCTTTAGCTTATGCTTGTTTTGGGGGCTAGTCCCCTTCAGTTTTATCTTCAGCATATAAAAGGCATGCTCATTTGGGTTCAGATCGGGTGATTGACTTGGCCACTCAAGAATTGACCATTGTTTAGCTTTGAAAAACTCCTTTGTTGCTTTAGCAGTATGTTTGGGATCATTGTCTTGCTGTAGAATGAACCGCCGGCCAATGAGGTTTGAGGCAATTGTTTGAACTTGAGCAGATAGGATGTGTCTATACACTTCAGAATTCATTATGCTACTGCCATCAGCAGTTGTATCATCAATGAAGATAAGTGAGCCAGTACCTTCAGCAGCCATACATGCCCAGGCCATAACACCCACACCACCGTGTTTCACAGATGAGGTGGTATGCTTTGGATCTTGGGCAGTTCCTTCTCTCCTCCATACTTTGCTCTTGCCATCACTAAGTTGATCTTCGTCTAATCTATCCACAAGACCTTTCTCAAGAACTATTGTTGTTCTTTTAAGTACTTCTTGGCAAACTGTAACCTGGCCATCCTATTTTTGCAGCTAACCATTGGTTTGCATCTTGCAGTGTAGCGTCTGTATTTCTGTTCATGAAGTCTTCTGCAGATAGTGGTCATTGACAAATCCTGAAGAGTATTTCTGATCTGTCAGACAGGTGTTTGGGGATTTTTCTTTATTAGAGAGAGAATTCTAATGTCATCAGCTGTGGAGGTCTTCCTAGGCCTGCCAGTCCCTTTGTGAATAGTAAGCTCACCAGTGCTCTCTTTCTTCTTAATGATGTTCCAAACCATTGATTTTGGTAAGCCTAAGGGAGAGAGAGAGAGAGAGAGAGGAGAGAGAGAGAGAGAGAGAGAGAGAGAGAGAGAGAGAGAGAGAGAGAGAGGGAGAGAGAGAGAGAGAGAGAGAGAGAGAGCGAGAGAGAGAGAGAGAGAGAGAGAGAGAGAGAGAGAGAGAGAGAGAGAGAGAGAGAGAGAGAGAGAGAGAGAGAGAGAGAGAGAGAGAGAGAGAGAGAGAGAGAGAGAGAGAGAGAGAGAGAGAGAGAGAGAGAGAGAGAGAGAGAGAGAGGGGTTTGGGTTTAATTACACTCACTGGCTTCCTGTGCAGGGTTGTGTCAACATGGTTCATGTTAAGTTTACAACAGTGACCTTTCTCTATGGAAAATAAGCAAGAGGTGCTACAAAGAGGTACTGTCCTATAACAATCCTTTCCCACAACTCCCCCACCCCCACCCCCTCACCCACATATGCATGCCCATGCACACATATAGGCTGAAAACCCCGAGGAAGTGGAACATTTCAGATTTTAAATAACTCTTTCTTTCGACATTTAATACCTCTTGTATTTTTTAACTGTATGCCATTAAGTCTTGGGGAGTTTGGTGTTTTCCAAAAAACCCCAGGGTTTTCAAGAAAATCTTTGCCCATCACACCTCTTACTTTGAGGCAAGAAGGAAACGTCTCCGGCACATCACTAACATTGGTCTCCAGATCACCAAGAGGTTATGGAAGCACTGGCTTTCATTTCTAAAGGAACAAGATTTAAAAGTTAAGAATGATATTAAACCTGTACTGATCCTTGGTTAGACCACACTCAAGGTATAACTCAAACATCTGGTCCACATATAGCAGAAAGGATACCGAGGTACTGGAGAAAATGTAAATCTACCAGTGTGTACCCAGAAACAAGATGGTGGAAATATCAAGGAAAACAGACACTGGGGCTCTTTTATTGAGAAAGGGGAACAGTAAGAGTGAGATCGTAGCAGGCTTTAAAACGATGAAGGCTTTTGATAAGGTATTTGATTGAGAAGATTTTTCTCGTGTGAGAGAAGACAACAGTGTTGATTGTGAGTACAAGATAGTCATTAAGAAGTGCAATCAGAAATTCAGGACAAAAGACCTTTGCTCAGAATCTGGTAAGATCATGTGGATTTATTCGAGTGAATTATACAAGTATTGAGCCATTTAAGGGGATAATAGATAAGTAGAGAAAAAGGAATAAAGCATAAAACCCTATGTCATAGAGTCATTGAGACATACAGGGTAGCAACAGGACCTTCAGCCCACCAAGTAAACACTGACCATCAACCTCCCATTTACATATAATCCTACATTAATCTCTTTTTTGTTATTCTCCTGTCATTTCCACCAAATCCCCACAGACTTTCCCACTCACTAGCGGTAATTTACAGTGGTCAATTATCCTGCCAATACACTCGTCTTTGGCATGTGGGAGGAAACTGGAGCACCCAGAGGACATTCACACATTCACAGGGAGGACGTGCAAAATCCATACACACAGCACCCAAGGTCAGGCTTGAACCTGGGTCTCCAGTGCTGTGAGACAGAAGCTCTCTCAGCTGCAACACGATGCCACCCAATGCTATTGTGGAATCCCTCTAATTTATAAAAACATAAGAAATAAAAGCAAGAGTAGACCATTCGGCCCATCATTTCTGCTGCACTCTTTCAGGAAAATCATGGCTGATCATGTACTTGAGTATTGCTTTCCTGTAATCACTACTTATAACCATATAACCATATAAAAACTACAGCACGGAAACAGGCCCGTTCGGCCCTACCATTCCACGCCGACCACTCTCTCTGACCTAGTCTCATCTACCTGCTCTCAGACCATAACCCTCCAATCCCCTCTCATCCATATACCTATCCAATTTACTCTTAAATAATAAAATCGAGCCAGCCTCCACCACTTCCACCGGAAGCCCATTCCATACAGCCACCACCCTCTGAGTAAAGAAGTTACCCCTCATGTTACCCCTAAACTTTTGTCCCTCAATTCTGAAGCTATGTCCCCTTGTTGGAATCTTCCCCACTCTCAAAGGGAAAAGCCTATCCACGTCAACTCTGTCCGTCCCTCTTAAAATTTAAAAAACCTCTATCAAGTCCCCCCTCAACCTTCTACGCTCCAAAGAATAAAGACCCAACCTGTTCAACCTCTCTCTGTAGCTTAAGTGCTGAAACCCAGGCAACATTCTAGTAAATCTCCTCTGTACCCTCTCCATTTTGTCGACATCCTTCCTATAATTTGGCGACCAGAACTGCACACCATACTCCAGATTCGACCTCACCAATGCCCTGTACAATTTTAACATTACATCCCAACTTCTATATTCGATGCTCTGATTTATAAAGGCAAGCATACCAAACGCCTTCTTCACCACCCTATCCACATGAGATTCCACCTTCAGGGAACAATGCACAGTTATTCCCAGATCCCTCTGTTCCACTGCATTCCTCAATTCCCTACCATTTACCCTGTACGTCCTATTTTGATTTGTCCTACCAAAATGCAGCACCTCACACTTATCAGCATTAAACTCCATCTGCCATCTTTCAGCCCACCCTTCCAAAAGGCCCAAGTCTCTCTGTAGACTTTGAAACTCTACTTCATTATTAACTACACCACCTATCTTAGTATCATCTGCATTCCATTAATATATAAAAATGTATTCCACTTAGGCTTGAATGTGTCCAATAACTCAGCTTCCACAGTCTTCTTGGACAGAGAATTCCAAAAATTTACTTTGTGAAGAAATATCATCACATCTCTGTCACAATTGACTACTTACTTTGAGACTGTGTATCATGGTTCCAGACACCCAAGAACCTTGGACATGTTGGGGATGGAAACAGTAAGGATGTCTGGCAGATCAAAGTGTGGAGAATGGTTTCGGAGGATGAATCTATCCCATTCGATCTGGTGCTAAGTGACCCACTTGATGGACCAAGTGTCCTCATGTGTTGGTATCACTTGTCTTTCTTTCTGCTCAAGATGGCAGACTGGTCTATGTCCTTAGACGTTCACTCAGCAACAAACACAGCACTTCTTTCAGAAAATGGCTGCGCTCCCTTTAAAATATTTAAAGTTGCAACCTGGCCTTTAAAGCTTTAAAGGTAAGTTGGTAACACTTTTGGCTGGAGGTATGGGTAGACTAGAGCTTCTCTAGTGAACTGGTTCCTGAGTGAAGTTGGGATTAGGAAACACATGGTTACAGTTATTACATTAGTGCCTTGATGCTTAACAATCCATTCCATGGGATCAGGCGATCAGACACTCGTTTTGTAATCATGAGGTCAATGGATGGTAAAATCAGAAGTTTTATAAAACAAGTGTCCAACTCACGTGTGTAACTTTACTTTTAGGTCATTGAAGAAACAGTTTATTGTTTGATGAGGATGCACATTCTAGTTGTTGGGCATTTCTGAAGTTAAGATTGAGGCAGTTTTGCAAGAGTAAGAATGGATCCTATACCTTCAGGCACTGTGAACCACTCTCACATCTCAGACACTCTACATCTCTTCAAAATTACTGCCTCATCTTTTGGCTACCAAAATAAAACAACCGGCTAACTTTGGTTTCACATCTCCTGTTGGTGCAATTTAACACTTTGTTCGCATTGAAAAGCCTTTTGCATTCTTCCCCGTTCTCCCACTCCAGCCAACTGTAACCTTAATCATATCCCATTCATTGCTTTCTCTCAGTCCCCCATCCTCTGAATCTTGTTCTTTCTATCCTGAATACTCTCTTTAACAATTTCGATCATCACCTTTAAGAAACCCCCATCTCTTCATCTCGATCTTCAATCAACACTTTAAAGGCTCAGGTTACACTTCTTCCTTCCTATGGCCATTTATCCATGTTGAATACCTTATTTGATCACAAGCCTCTTCAATCTACCTGTTACACATGAGTAGCATGTGCAAGAGCTGTGACCAAAGTTAGCCTGCCACCACCAAGTCCAATTGTTTCTACAATTTCCCCACCCTCCTGTAAATACTGCGACCTATATTTGCCCCATTATCCAAGAACAATCCCTGAACAGAACTTGTGGAGATGCTTGTTGTTGAACATTAGCTTATCCGACACTGCTTGTTGGTCAGCATTAACACCCATGTACACAGTGCCAGCACTTTGCCTTCCCTAATGCTGGCTAAAAAGGGGAGATTCTGCACTGACAGAAGAGAGGCTTCGGATGGCTCCAGTAGTATGCTTGAATGCACTCGGTTAGATTCCCGTGAAGCCATGGTATTTGTTAAAAGCAACCTAATCCCAGGGGAATTCTAGGATGGTGTGTACCCATCAGACAGTCAGGGCTGCCGTGTCATTCCTTCTGAATACCAGCACTTGAATTGCTATTTGTACTGCGTCAAAGGGAACAAGAACGTTAACCCTTTAAGAGCTGTTGGACGGCTTTGGTAGAGGAAGATAATCAAAGGCATTTGTTACTCTTTATAACAGTATATGTGGAATACTGTGCCTGCAGCCAAGATACTAATATTGAGATTATTATGAGCATTCCATTGTCAAGAGTCAAGAGTATTTTATTGTCATGTGTCCCAAAACTATGTTTACATACCTGTTGTAATTCTGCAAGTGAGATTTCATTGCTCCGTTTTGGGACACATGACAATAAAATACTCTTGACTCTTGACAATGGAATTACCTTAGCTAATTACCTTAGCTAATTACATATACTATAAAATAGCATAGATATGTTCCTACACATCCTATATACATACATATATATATATATATATATATATATATATATATATATATATATACACACGTGTGTTTGTGTGTGTATGTGTGTAAATGTATATATATATATATATACACACATATATACATATATATATATGTATGTGTGTGTGTACGTGTATTTGTGTGTTTATATATACATACATATATATCACAAGTGTGAACCTAAGAAGACAGTTGTTTGATTCGGGAGAGAAGGAATGGGTGACGTTTCAGAAGAAGGGTCTCGACCCGAAACGTCACCCATTCCTTTTCTCCCGAGATGCTACCTGACCTGCTGAGTTACTCCAGCATTTTGTGAATAAATCGATTTGTACCAGCATCTGCAGTTATTTTCTTATACTTTTAAGAAAGTTGTTTGATTGGGAGGACTTAATCATGTATTTAGACAGTTTCAATCACATGTATTCTAAGCTTTAACAATTAATCAAATGTAAAACTCATTACAAGTTCACAGTTGCCAATATGTATCTACGCTAATAGAAACTTGTCAGTTAGACCAAATGAAAGAGTAAGATTGGAGAAATAAGGAACAGCCGATGCTAGTTTATCAAGGTAAGTTACAAAATGCTGAAGTGACTAAACAGGTCAGTCAACATCCCTGGAGAACATGGATAGGTAATATTTCAGGTTAGGACCCTTCGTCAAAGCAAGGGATGCTACCTGACCCACTGAGTTACTCTAACACTTCGCGTCTTTCCAATGAAAGAGTAAGTCAGCCAACTTAGAGAAACAAGTTGGTAGCTTATGCTCTGAGCAATCAGATAATGGACTGAGCCTGGGAAAACAGCAACAAAGATGTAACCACAAAGAGAAACAAGGCTGGAGAAGGATCTTCCTTGGTTCAGAATTAAGTAACACTGGAGGGTCCTCAAGGGAGAACATCTACCTCATAATAGCTATAAAGATGTGGTAAATGGATTCATTTTAAAGATTAAAAAGGTGGGAGACAAATGTAAGGTTTCTTAATGAAACTATTTAAATGTCTGATTTGGGAAGGTAGAGTGTTTCATTAGGAAGGCAGTGGACTGCTAGTGTCTTCAAGATTTCTTTTAGAACAATGTTATCTACAACAGGAAACAAACCAGTTTGTGCAACATTTGGAAATAATTTGTCTCAGTTGATAACCTAAGAGTAAAGGAACATTTATCTGACATTGAATGTAATATGCATTTGTTCAAAGTTAAGTTTGAAAAGTTCCTGAGATTCTGCCTTTTACTACAGTTAACCGTAAGCAGATAAGGCAGTGAACTAACTACTAGTATGGTCGGGTAAAATACATATGAACATGACAAAAAATTAGCACAGAGCCGAACTATAATAGGCCTGTGAAAGGATGGATCTCCAAATATTGAACTCACCCAGGTTGATGAATGAGGCAAGATCATCCAATACCAAGGAGAGAAAAGTGCAAACAACTAGGAAAGGTGTAAAGAAAGGTGTAAAGAACTAGGAAAGGTGTAAAGGTGTAAAAGAAGCTGTAAAGAGAAGAGCAAAAAGGTGATATATGCAGAAAATTGGAAATATGAAAAGAAGTCTACAGGAGATATATATTTATGACATTCCATGAAAACTCATTAAGAATTAACAAATGAAATTCTGAATATCAGAAAATAAAAATGGTTCCAAAGAGTGAAAAATCCCCCAGACATAATGAATTCCACTCAGGGTTTAAAGCAAATAGGTTAAGAAATTGAAGATGTTTCTAAAGTTTTCCTGATTCATGAGTTTCTGCTGGAAAGTTAGAAATTCATCATTATTTTTTAAATGGTGTGAGAAAAAAAACTAAGAAATGATTGGTGAGTACAATAGGGAAATTAATGAAACCGATAAATACAGAGCACCTGGAGAAATGTGAGCCATTTAGAGAGAACCAATAAAGTGGTCATGTCTCATCGGCATGATTGAATTTTTTTTGAGGATATAACCCTTGATAAAGGAGAATGTCCATGGGAAAGACACAAGGTGCTGGAGTAATTCAGCAGGTCAGGCAGCATCCCTGGAGATCATGGATAGGTGACTTTTCAGGTTGGGACCCTTCTTTGTATCTATGCGTGCAGTTTGTATGGACTTAAGGAGATTGATTACAGGGTTGTACATCAAAGAACTGAAGGTAGATAATTGAGCTAGGTAAGAGATTGTTTAGAAATCATAATCAATAGGGGTAACAAGAAATGTGTAATTGGGAGAAGATACAACCCTGTTATTCATTGTTGTACTCATGATTTGGATAAGACAATGGAGAGCTACATGTATAACTTTACTGAAAACACAAAAGATTAATAGTGAATTATGTGGTATAGGAGTAGGAATTTACAAGTTGATGGTGTTAAAAGAGTGGCAAAGCTGTGGCAAGAGGCATAACAATGTGACGTCTTTCAGTTTAAGTGCTAGAAAAATTAATTTGTTTAGTTTAGAGATACAGCGTGGAAACAGGCCTATTGGCCCACCGAGTCCGTGCCATCCAGCGATCCCCGCACACTTACACTATCCTACACACACTAAAGACAATTTACAATTATACCAAACCAATTAACGTACAAACCTGTACATCTATGGAGTGTGCAAGGAAACCTGCGTGGGTTTGATCCTGAAGAAAACCCACACAGGTAAAGGGGAGAACGTACAAGCTACATTCAGGCAGCACCCATAATCAGGATCAACCCAAGTCTTTGTTGCTGGAAGGCAGCAACTCTACTGCCGTGCCACCCAAGTATTATTTTAATTTGGAAAAGACAGGAACTTCAGAGGTTTCTTGAACATAGATCAGATACAATCAAAGGGGTTAATGGAGATTTGGCTTTAATAATGGGAGCTCTAATGAGAAGAGAGATTTTTCCACAACTGTAAAAATAATTTCAATGAGATGGCACCTAAGGTACAGTGCACAGGTCTGGGCAACACTCTTTTGTAAAGGTACATTGGCCCTTGAAGATATGAAGCACAGATTATCCATCAGAGTTCCAGGGGTTAAATTATGAGTGGAAATTGTACACCTTGTTTTCACCGGAATATAAAGGTGATTTGATTGAGTTTTGTAAGTTTGAAAGAAATTGACAGGGTAGAGAGAAGGAAACATGTTCCACTTGCAAGGGAGCCAAGAACACGAGGATGTAAGGTCAGGATCAGTAGAGAAGTTTGGAAGCACAAGCTCACAAAAAGTGTGTGATCCCCCCTCAAAGAGCAGTCATTCAATTAATAATGTTGAATCTGAAATCAATAGGTCCTTCATGGCAAATGGGTAAGGGATTGAGTTCAGGTACAGATAGTTCTGGGCATCATGGAGTGATGGAACAGGATCAAAGAGCTGAATGATCCCATGGAAACCATTCAGTTGCAATGTTCCTTGTTAAACAAGTATTTTGTACCTTTGTAACATTACATCAAAGGTTTAATAAAATAAAGATAAATTCTATTGATTATTTACTTTTGGATATCAATTCATCGTCAAACGGGTTCAATATTTGAAATAGATAACCTGAATTAAAACCACCAGGACACAATACAAGAGTAACTGAAAGATACCACATTCTCTAAAATCAGCTTGTTTTCTCAATCAAACCTCATATTTCAATATTGTTTTCTTGAAATAGGAAAATCCAAGAATAATATTTTTCGAATTAAAATCAGAAGAAAAACTAACTCCAGTTTCAAGAACAGTTATGAATCAGGCGAGGACTAGACTTTCAGAAAATAAAGTGAAAATAAATCATCTGAGAAGTTATAAGAAATACTGGGACAACAGGCCTCTTGCAAGCTTTGAATTAAAGAGCAGTGTGCGTTTGCCAGAACGACCACTCCATAAACACAAGACCCAGATCACTTGGATAGACCAGTTGTAAAAGTCAGCATTGAAATTGTGGGACAGTAGAGGAAATTGTGTCATATTATATTGGATGTGTGTTTCTGGTGCTCAATGGCCTACTTGGAGGAAGGCCAACAAAAATACATCATGGCAACCAGGATCTTTTCATGACTCTGTAACTGCCTGCACTGCTTGGAAGTCTTGCATCATGCAAGACGTGAGCAAAGATATTGAACCACCAAGGCTGTTAATGGTGGTTCAAGTTCCACAGCTTCAATTATCCAATGAACCCAAATCAAAATCTTTTTTCCTAGGGCAGCTCATAGATAGTATAAGAAAATAACTGCAGATGCTGGTACAAATCGAAGGTATCTATTCACAAAATGCTGGAGTAACTCAGCGGGTCAGGCAGCATCTCGGGAGAGAAGGAATGGGCGACGTTTCGGGTCGAGACCTTTCTTCAGACTGATGTCAGGGGGGGCGGGACAAAGGAAGGATATAGGTGGAGACAGGAAGATAGAGGGAGATCTGGGCAGGAGGAGGGGAAGAGAGGGACAGAGGAACTATCTAAAGTTGGAGAAGTCGATGTTCATACCACTGGGCTGCAAACTACCCAGGCGAAATATGAGGTGCTGTTCCTCCAATTTCCGGTGGGCCTCACTATGGCACTGGAGGAGGCCCATGACAGAAAGGTCAGACTGGGAATGGGAGGGGGAGTTGAAGTGCTCGGCCACCGGGAGATCAGTTTGGTCAATGCGGACCGAGCGCAGGTGTTCAGCGAGGCGATCGTCGAGCCTGCTCTTGGTTTCGCCGATGTAAATAAGTTGACATCTAGAGCAGCGGATGCAATAGATGAGGTTGGAGGAGGTGCAGGTGAACCTTTGTCTCACCTGGAAAGACTGTTTGGGTCCTTGGATGGAGTTGAGGGGGGAGGTAAAGGGACAGGTGTTGCATCTCGTGCGGTTGCAGGGGAAAGTGCCCGGGGTTGGGGTGGTTTGGGTAGGAAGGGACGAGTGGACCAGTGAGTTACGGAGGGAACGGTCTCTGCGGAACGCAGAGAGGGGAGGGGATGGGAAGATATGGCCAGTGGTGGGGTCCCGTTGTAGGAGACGGAAATGTTGGCGGATGATTTGTTGGATCCGCTGGCTGGTGGGGTGGAAGGTGAGAACGAGGGGGATTCTGTCCTTGTTGCGAGTGGGGGGAGGGGGAGCAAGAGCGGAGCTGCGGGATGTAGAAGAGACCTAGTGAGAGCCTCATCTATAATGGAGGAGGGGAAGCCCCGTTTCCTGAAGAACGAGGACATCTCTGAAGCCCTAGTGTGAAACACCTCATCCCGGGCGCAAATGCGGCGTAGACAGAGGAATTGGGAGTAGGGGATAGACTTTTTGCAGGGGACCGGGTGGGAAGAAGTGTAGTCCAGATAGCTGTGTGAGTCAGTGGGTTTATAGTAAAGATAGGATGTCAACGTCCATCCGGTTGAAGTCTGAAGAAGGGTCTCGACCCGAAATGACACCCATTCCTTCTCTCCAGAAATGCTGCCTGTCTCGTTGTGTTACTCCAGCTTTTTGTGTCTATCTTCGGTTTAAACCAGCATCTGCACTTCTTTCCTACACGGTTAAAGTCAATGATATGTGTTCTTTACCCTGCAGATGACAGCAGCACGGTAAACAGTGACCTGCCACTTCCTGAAGGATCTCAGTCCGACTCCGCAAACCTGGAGCCCAGTGGAAAGCAACTGAGTAGGTATCCACTAAAAAGTCGGCAGCATCTTTGTGCCACAGCAAGTGGTGCCACCTGATTGCTGCCATGGCCAGGCGTTAGTCAGCCTGAGGTGTGCGGGGGTGACAAGAACGCAGGCAGGCTTCAGTGACAGTGCAAATGGTGCATCGTGGGCCCCACACTGCAGTAGGTCATTGGTTGCAACCCAGGATAAAACTGATATGGTATGGCAGCCTCACACACAGGAGAAGATGTCCAGGCTTTGGGTAAAGAAGAGATACAAAGGTGCACAAGATGCAGTTGAGGTTTAACTAAAGCACAATTTGGGCACAATGGGATATTGGGATTACGTTTACAAATATATTTTCTCAATTTGTTGTCATATTTTACTTTCCACAAATCCTAACAATGCAGTTGAAGGCCATTCGACCCATTTAGTCTATACTGGTTCTTAGAACAAACCCACCCAACCCATTCTGGCATCAAAGGTTATGGGGAGAAGGCAGGAGAATGGGGTGAGAGAAAAAAATAGATCAGCAATGATTGAATGGTGGAGCAGACCCGATGGGCTGAATGGCCTAATTCTGCTCTGATGTCTTATGATCTTATGATCTTGTGATATTATTCTTGCACGTATGCCCCTGCAACCTTGTCACTCTCACATGTCCATCGGTTTCTCTCACAGGGCCCTGATTTTCCCACCAGTACCAGGAGTTATTCATAGTATGTTTCATGTATCTTGTATTTTATGACTGTTGGCAGATCAATTTCCCTCCTCAGATAAACAAAGTTCTATTGTATCGTATCGTAGTAGCAATCAGCCCACTTTGGGACGTGGGAGGAAAGTGGAGCCCCCGAAGGATATCTATACAATCAGACAGCGAACTTCACAAACCCGAGGTCAGGATCGAACCCCAGTCATTGAAACTGACATTTAAACCCCAGTCATTTATTACCCATCTGGTTTAGAAATCCTTCTCTCAGCAGTGTTGAGGGAGGTTTATCCTGCAGCCATGCCTGAGCTGAGAGGCTGAGAGTGCACATTGAGGGAAAATGGAGCGAGATTTAGTGAGCCAAGTGCCTAACTACCCTCCATAGGATGATCTGCTGGGTACTACCATGTGTTTATATCTTCACATTTGCCACATCTGCAGCGTTTCCGTTTTAGTAGTCTCATTTATGGTCAGACTGTGAATTAGCCTGGCCAGCTCTGTGTGAGTCTTCCAGAGGTCTCCAGCCGCATCAGAACAAAGGCATAGTGGGCGGCATAGTTGCATAGCAGTTCAATTGCTGCCATACAGCGCCAGAAACCCAGTTTCGATCTTGATTATGGGTGCTGTTTGTACGGAGTTTGTACGTTCTCCCTGTGAACACGTCTGTTTCCTCTGGGTGCTCCGGTTTCCTCCCACACTCCAAAGACATGCAGGTTTGTTGATTAATTGGATCCTGTAAATTGTCCCTAGTGTGTAGGATAGAACTAGTATATGGGTGATCGTTGGGCGGCACGAACTCAGTGGGCTGAAGGGCCTGTTTCCACGGGGTGTATCTAAACTAAACTAAACCAAACTAAACACAGCTCATCTCAGGTTAAGGGCAACAGCTAAATGTGGGGATACTTGCATCCTGAGGGCATTGTCACACTATACGATCATTCAACGTGTTTGCTAAACTGTGTACAAATACCACACGGCTCGTGTTTGGACGTTTAGTTTCCTTTTTTAGTTTAGAGATACAGTGCGGAAACAGGCCCTTCCCCACCGAGTCCGCGCCAACCAGCGATCGCCCGTTCACACACTAGTTTAGTTTAGAGATACAGTGTGGAAACAGGCCCTTCAGCCCACCAGCGATTCCCGTACTCTTACATGAGGAAAAACTTTTTCAGTCAGAGAGTTGTGAATCTGCGGAATTCTCTGCCTCAGAAGGCAGTGGAGGCCAATTCTCTGAATGCGTTCAAGAGAGAGCTAGATAGAGCTCTTAATGATAGCAGAGTCAGGGGGTATGGGGAGAAGGCAGGAACGGGGTACTGATTGAGAATGATCAGCCATGATCACATTGAATGGCGGTGCTGGCTCGAAGGGCCAAATGGCCTTCTCCTGCACCTATTGTCTATTATCCTACACATGCTTGGGACAATTTACAATTATGCCAAACCAATTAACCTACAAACGTGTATGTCTTTGGATTGTGGGAGGAAACCGAAGATCTCGGAGAAAACCCACGCAGGTCACAGGGAGAACGTACAAACTCCGTACAGACAGCACCCGTAGTCAGGATCGAACCCGGATCTCTGGCGCTGTAAGGCAGCAACTCTATCGCTGCACCACTGTGCTGCCCTGAGATAATTTATAAGAGACCACATTGATAAGATGGCGAGAGTTGGTCTACACTGCCAAGCCATGGTGGTGGGTAGATGCAGAACCTGGTCATGGTGTTAAAGGATGACTCTGACAGGGGTGATATGTCGATGTCTGATTTCTCTGCCCTCTGTTCCCACGTCACAGTTAAGCCCAGGTTCACACAGCCCAGTAAGATGCGCCAGCGAGTGATAGCGCGTCCTGTGGGCAGCTCGGTCCGCTTGAAGTGCACTGCCAGCGGGAACCCGCGCCCAGACATCGTGTGGTGGAAGGACGATCAGCAGATCGCGGAGGACAGGAGGAACAGGTGGACCCTTAGCCTGAGAAACCTGAAGCCCGACAGCAGCGGGAAGTACACTTGCCACGTCTTCAACACCGCGGGGGAAATCAACGCCACCTATAAACTCGACGTCGTTGGTAAATACCCTGATATCTGCTTATTTCAAAAGGACTAGAATATAATTGCAAGGTGTCATGCTGAAGCTTTATATGGGGATGATGTGGTCACATTTGGAATATTGCGAGCAGTTTTGAGCCCCATACCTGAGGAAGAATGTGCTGGTGTTAGTGAGGATCTAGAGGAGGTTTATGAGAATTATCATAACCCATATGAGATGATGGGTTAACAAATGAGGAGCGTTTGATGGCTCTGGTCCTGTACTGGCTGAAGTTTAAAAGGATGAGGGGGGATCTCATTGAAACTTACCGAATAATGAAAGGCCAAGATAGAGTGGATGGGGTGAGTATATTTTCAGTCGTGGATGTGTCTAGGACCAGAATAAAAGAATGTACCTTTAGAATGGAGATGAGGAGGAATTTCTTTAGCCAGGGCATAGTGAATCTGTGGAATTCTTTGCCACAGATGGCTGTGGAGGCCATGACATTGAGTATATTTAAAGCAGAGATTACTATGTTCTTGATTAGTAATGGCATCAAAGGCAATGGGGAGAAAGCAGGAGAAAAGGGTTGAGAGAGAAAAATAGATCAGCAGTGATCGAATGACAGAGCTGCCTCGATGGGCCGAATAGCCTAATTCTGCTCCTATGCCTTATGATATTATGATCCTATGCAGTGCCCGCACAAACCCAACTTATGCCTAGACATCTCACATTTCCTGTTCACAACTCTCCTGATGTGAAGAGTCAATAATGTTAACTTGTCGTTTGTTCCAAGAATGGAATAATGGAATTCTGACTGGCTGCAGCACTGCCAGCCTGTAACACAATACTCAGAGATAATATATAATAAACAACATTTGAATAATTAATGACCCCAATGCTTGTGCAAGTAGAAAGCCAAAGTCTTAGTACGACCAAGGACAGTCGTTTGTGTTGTGTACTGTTCAAGAGTCTGACGGTTGTTGGGGAGAAGCTATTCTTCAACCTGGAGGTCACAGTTTTCAGAGTCCTGTATTTTCTTCCCGATGGTAGAAGTGAAACAACAGCATGGCCAGGGTGGTGAAGGTTTTTGATGATGCTGGCTGACTTTTGGAGGCACCTCCTCCGATAGAGCCCTTCTATGGTGGGAGGTCAGAAGTGTACTCAGCGTTAGGATGAGTAACGTAGTTACAGGCTCCAATGTAGCAGCCTGTTTAGACACAGACAGATACCATGAACAACAAGATATTAGGTGATGAGGGTTGAGGGATGCCAGGGAGTGCCCACCCCCCTTCCCCCCCGCCCCGCCCTTCTTGAGAAAGTGGAGTCCAGCCACTTACTGGCTGATCTGAAACCAGACACTCCCAGCACTGTGAGCCCCCCTCTCAAAACTGCACGGATTTGTGTTGGATCACATCACGTAACAAAAGGGATAAGGTGAGGTCAGGCAAGGTAAAGATTTAAGATGGGCCTCAGAGACACCTTTATCACTCAGAGGGTAGTCTGGCTCAGAAACAAGCTGTGAGTGAAGCTATGGAGGGGGATACAAGTACAACATTTGATATGATAGGTACGATACCATAGAACTTTATTTATCCCAGGAGGGAAATTGATCTACCAACAGTCATAAAACACAAGATACAAGAAACATGAAATTAAAGTGATGAGTGGAAAGGATTGGGGATGTGCAAAGATTTGGGGACGGGGGGGATGGGATTCAGCCTACCCCACGACACAGGGGGAGGAGTTGTACGGTTTGATAGCCACAGGGAAGAAGGATCTCCTGTGGCGATCTGTACTGAATCTTGGAAGTTATTTCGGGCTGTGGGAGCTTCGACTGCCCCGATGGATGGTTCGACTGCCCTGACTGTGGGAGAAAAATGAGGGAAAAAGATTAGACTTTATTGCCTTCCATCACAGTGAGGAATGTGGGGAATCCGCTGTGGTGGATGTTTATTTTAACTTTTATGTAGTTGTCTGGCTTGTTGCTTTTTTTTGGTATGGCTGTATGGGAATTCGCATATCACTGTACCTTGATTGGTACACTTGACAATAAAAGACCTTTGAAACCTTTGAAGATAGAAGAGCTTAGAGGAATGTGGGATAAATGCAGGCAAATGGAACTAGCCCAGAATGCCAACTTATTCGCCGTGGACAAGGTAGGCTGAAGGGCCTGTTTCGGTGTAGCTCTGACTCATATAGTCTTCCAGCTCTGAACCAAGGGTTTGGCCAAGTGGAGGGAGCTGAGTCAGAGGTTGGCTTGTGCATGGACTAAAGAGCCTGGAGCCAGAATCTCTCATAGAACTCCAGAGAATGTGTCTACGTTGAGGGACGATGGGAGTGGAGTGGGGGGGGGGGGGGGGGGGAGAGTTGGAAGGATGAAGGTGGAAGAACTGAGGATTTGTTTAATCATTTTAGGATGAAGGAGATTCGAGTGGTAAATAGAAGTTTGAAACCGAGTATGTTGATTTTAGATATGAAAATGGTGTAGGTGGCAAGTCAGTTTAACCAGGCAGATCCATACATAGAAACCAAATGATATAGGTTTAGCTTTACTCTTGTCGTGTGTATCAAGGTACAGCGAAAAGCTTTTGGATAGAAAGGAACTGCAGATGCTGGTTCAAATCGAAGATAGAAACAAAAAGCTGGAGTAACTCACCGGGTCAGACAGCATCTCTGGAGAAAGGGAACAGGTGACATTTTGGATCGAGACCCTTCTTCAGATGTTTGCCGTCTATTCAATCAAATCAGATAATGCTGTACATGAATACAATCAAACAAAACAAGCCTATGAAAGGCAGGAAACTAATGATCAGTTCTCCATTGTGCCCAGACTCACAACATCTGAAACAATATAATCAGGCACCCCACCCCAACCATTCATCATTTCCTCCACCCCACCTCTAAGGAAGGAAAGAAACTCTCGTGGAAGATAGACCCAAAAAACTGGAGTAGCTCGGCAGGACAGGGGTCTGTTTCCATGAATCGCGATCAAACCCGACCAACTAGCTTGGAAAGTCCCATGGCCCCATCAAACTGCTAGCTTCACGATGGTAGGAGCGGGGTCACGTGTCATTTCCCAATTCCCACATCTTCGCCATTTGGTGAGGACAAAAAAAAAGAATATTTTGAAAAGCATGGCCCAACAGAGGAAAGAAAAACTCTGGAAAATCTCTCTCATTCTATTCATTACCGCCCATTACTCACATCATTTGATTTCCTCTTCACGCAGAGAGAACAAGATCTAAACCTGTTTTAACTGGCACTCATCCAGTCAACACCACAGTGGAGTACGGAGGTACAACCTCCTTCCAATGCAAGGTGCAGAGTGATGTGAAGCCGGTTGTCCAGTGGCTGAAGCGAGTGGACTATGGTTCCGAGAACAAGTACAACTCCACCATCGAGGTCGGGGGCCAGAGGTTCGTGGTCCTGCCGGCGGGCGATGTTTGGTCTCGGCCAGATGGTTCATACCTCAACAAGCTGCTGATAGCGCGGGCAACAGAAGACCACTCTGGGATGTACATCTGCCTGGGCGCCAACACCATGGGCTACAGTTTCCGTAGCGCCTTCCTCACTGTGCTCCCAGGTGGGTCATTGATCAACTGCTCATGTCTAAGGATCGGGAGGGGGGTGGGGGTGGGGGGATGCATGAGTTGGAAATTACGTCAAGTGTTGAGGCAGGATAGGGAGACATGGCCAATGTCAATGGACAACCCGGCGCTCTCATGCCGAACAACTTGCCTAATCATCCCAAAAGTATTCATCCCTGATATGCACTTTGGAGCTTTCTTCTTCGATTAGGATCTCAAACAGGTTTGTAATAAGATTTGACAACATCATCCTCGAATAGTGTTTCACTAGACTTTTCTCATTATCGATTGCTGCAGCAAGAATGTACCAATAAAGGAATGATTTCTGCCAGTCAGGCCAGTTGCGGGGGGACACCAATCAGGAGAAGTGCAAGGCATTCAATAGTTCACCCAATTTTGCTTTAGTTGGTATAATTTGGCAAAGTCATTCAAAGAGGTGAAGGTGAGTACATGGGTCATGTGTGCTCCACTGGGAAAGCACATGGCAGCTGTAACCTTAGCTGAAGATAGACACACAAAGCTGGAATAGCTCAGCGGGTCAGACAGCATCTCTGGAGAAAAGGAATAGGTGACATTTCAGGTCCAGACCCTTCTTCAGACTGAGAGTAGAGGGGAAGAGAAATGAGAGATATAGACTGTGATATGGAGGGATATAGAACAAATGATTGAAAGATATGAAAAAAGTAAAGGATGATAAAGGAAACAGGCCATTGTTAGATGTCCGCTAGGTGAAAACTTTAGCTGATCTGAATTGAGTCAATATGATGGCACAGGCAGGGCTCTATGCTATATACTAAAACTCTCGTTTGTTATCTTGTTTGTGACTGGACCTCAGCCAAAACGGTACATGATAGCGCCACAATTTTAGGCCCACCTTACTCACCATTGTCACCTTAGTGGTAATGCAAGTAGTTTTATTGAAATCGGTATTATATTTTTTAAGTTATTCACATTTTAAAGTGTAAAAGGAGGGGAGGGGGAGGGGAGGAGGGAGGGGGGAGTGGGGAGAAGGGAGAGGGGATGGGGGGTTGAGGAAAAAGGGGAGGGGGGGAGAGGACAGGGTGCTGCACCAATGCAGGAAAGGTTTGGGCCCAACGGGTCCACTTTGTCTATATAAAAGCTGCCTTACATCTGAAAATAAAGTGCTTAATACACTCAATTAGAAACTATGAAAATAGCAAAGATTAAGCAAAATGATCACTGGTAGATCTTTCTTCCAACTCCCACATGAGGTAAATGCTGGTTTCTATTTTGTGAATGCTCTGCTAACCAATGTACTTTTATTTCCCATTCAATGTTATTCCTGGACTCCTGGTAATTGCCACAGATCCCAAAATTGAGAAGACAGCTACCTCTTCACGTGCTGCCAGTGGATTACCGTGGCCCGTCATCATTGGCATCCCCGCTGGTGCCATCTTCATCTCTGGCACCATTCTGCTATGGTTTTGCCAGACAAGGAGACACGGCTCGGCTTCACCACAGCACCGGCACCAGCGAGAATGTGCCGTCCTGGACAAAGACTGTGTGCCCATCGGGAGCCCAGAGTTTGCAGTGGCTTCTCAGTCCCACCTGCTGGTTCAAGCCCCTGCCATTGCCCCCACTGCCACCCCCAAAGTGTACCCCAAGATCTACACGGACTTCCACACCCACACCCACGCGCACACAGAGGGCAAGATCCACCAGCACCAACACTTCCACTACCAGTGCTAGCTGTGGCAGGTGCAGCCCTGGCACCCCAGGCCTCTTGCTAAAGAACACCAAGAGCTCAATGGCACATGGACCTAGATCTCAAATCCCAGCAGCGTGTGTCTAAAAATAATGTGAATGCTCCTCGAACAGCCCAGTTTTGAGAAATCACTTGAAAACCTCCTGGCTCCAAGTACTGCTAGCAATAATTGAAGATGTGCTACCAGCACGAGACGTGGCCACTATCCAGGAGGCGACTGCAGTGGGTGCCTCCACTGACCGTCTCCTGCACGCTGCATTTATTCTGTCAGGTTCCCATTTACTCTGTGTTCCTGAAACTGAATGGACCAGAATGTTGCATGTCCGCTCACCGTTTGAAGAGTCCAGTTTTTATTTGTTGGGTAAGGTGTCCAGAAAGGTCCAACATGTAAGCAAGGCTGCGGAAAACGACAGACAATCTCAGGATGGTCGGCTTGGCTGAAATTTGTCTCTCAAGAGTCTGGGTTAGTTTTGCTTGCTGAAGGGTTTGAAGGGCTGTGATTTTCAGTAAAGCTAAGAAAGAAAATCACAACCCAGGCCACAATCCTATCTGTATCAAGGACTCAACTATTCTGCATTAGAGCAGAGGTGCCAACCCACCCAGTGTGGGAAATGCCAGGCTCAAATACCTGATCCCTGTCCATCCATCCACCCCCTGGAGTTTTATATTGCCCAAGTTTCTTGGAAAAATTCAGCCTCTGTTGTTCTTTAAGAAGCAAAGCTTCACATTCAGCACAACCCCACCATTGCTTTTCCTTCCAACCTTGTCTGGCTCCTGTTGTTATGATATAGGTTCAAAGTAAACCAACTGAGGGTGGGGAACGGTAAGCACCAAACCAAAGATCTAAAGCCAAGGATGGCTTGTTGAACCATTGCTTTCAATGCAAACATCAGGACACCTCTGCACTGAGGTATGCAAGTGAGTGTCTGTATTATATACACAACAGTATGATGTAGAAAGACAACACAATATGTACAAAGGATGTAATTGGATGATCTCATCAAAATATTTATGAGAATTCAACTAATTTTATTAAAAAATAGAAACAAACGTCTTCATATTGCGACGTTATGTATTAGAGTCATACAGTGGTTGAATCAGGCAGCACGGAAACAGGCCCTTCAGCCCAATTATGCATGCCAACCAAGATCATGGAAACAGGCCCTTCAGCCCAATTATGCATGCCAACCAAGATCATGGAAACAGGCCCTTCAGCCCAATTATCCATGCCAACCAAGATGCACCATCCAAGCTAGTCCCATGTACTCACATTTGGTTCATATCCATCTAAACCTTTCCCATTCCTGTACCTGTTCAAGTAAATACTGCTATGGTACCAGTCCAAACTACCTCCTCTAGCAGCTTGTTCCATATATCGTTGTCCTTCAGGTTCCAATTAAATCTTGCTTCTCTCACCTAAAACCTAAGTCCTCTGGTTCTTGATTCCTCTACAAAGGGTAAAAGATTCTGGGCATTCACCTAATCTATTCCAGAGGGTGAAGGAAAAACACTACAATCTCCAGTATGAGAACCCTCAGCTTCGAGCTGTTGAATACACCTACAGCTCCTATGTGAACTCAATCTGTTGAACAAGCAATGGGGGAGAGTGGAGCCTGAGTCATCCTTCACTTACTTATCTCCTGAACTCAGCTGTGTAATCTGAGGAGACAGTGAATGGAAGCTCAGTGCTCAGGTCTATGGGCTGGAAGTGTCATCTTTGAGGACAATAGACAATAGACAATAGGTGCAGGAGTAGGCCATTCGGCCCTTCGAGCCAGCACCGCCATTCAATGTGATCATGGCTGATCATTGTCAATCAGTACCCCGTTCCTGCTTTCTCCCCATACCCCCTGACTCCGCTATCCTTAAGAGCTCTATCTAGCTCTCTCTTGAACGTATTCAGAGAATTGGCCTCCACTGCCCTCTGAAGCAGAGAATTCCACAGATTCACAACTCTCTGACTAAAAAAGTTTTTCCTCATCTCTGTTCTAAATGGCCTACCCCTTATTCTTAAACTGTGGCCCCTGGTTCTGGACTCCCCCAACATTGGGAACATGTTTCCTGCCTCTAACCTGTCCAACCCCTTAATAATCTTATACGTTTCGATAAGATCCCCTCTCATCCTTCTAAATTCCAGTGTATACAAACCTAGTCGCTCCAGTCTTTCAACATATGACAGTCCCGCCATTCCGGGAATTAACCTAGTAAACCTACGCTGCACGCCCTCAATAGCAAGAATATCCTTCCTCAAATTTGGAGACCAAAACTACACACAGTACTCCAGGTGCGGTCTCACTAGGGCCCTGTATAACTGCAGAAGGACCTCTTTGCTCCTATACTCAACTCCTCTTGTTATGAAGGCCAACATTCCATTGGCTTTCTTCACTGCCTGCTGTACCTGCATGCTTCCTTTCAGTGACTGATGCACTAAGACACCCAGATCACGTTGTACATCCCTTTTTCCTAACTTGACACCATTCAAATAATAATCTGCCTTCCTATTCTTCCTACTGAATTCTTCCTACTGCCTTCCTACTGAAACTGCGCTCCTCAAAATCACAAACGACATTCTCCTCTCCTCCGACGCTGGCAACCTCAACATCCTCATCCTACTTGACCTCAGCGCCGCCTTTGACACCATAAATCACTCCATTCTCCTCACCCGACTTGAAACCTCCCTTAACATCACCGGCACAGCCCTATCCTGGTTCAAATCTTACCTCTCTGACAGACACCAGTTCATCTCCATTAACAACTGTAAATCCCCCACCGCTCCCCTCCCCCCCCCCAAGGTGTCCCCCAAGGCTCAGTCCTTGGCCCCCTCCTCTTCATCCTCTACCTGTTCCCCCTTGGTCAATTAATCCGCCGTCATGGTCTCAACTTCCACTGCTTCGCCGATGATATCCAGCTCCTCATCTCCACCAAGTCAATCTCCCCCACCACACACTCTACACTGACAAACTGCATTACTGAAATAAAATCTTGGCTTCAATCAAACTTCCTCAAACTTAATTGCAACAAATCTGAAATCATCATCATTGGTCCAAAAACGCTCACCAAATCCACCCAAAACTTCATCCTCAACATTGATGGTCTCCCAGTATCCACCTCACCTCACATCCGGAATCTTGGAATCATCCTTGATCAAACCCTCTCCTTCGACAAACACATCAAACACATCACAAAGACAGCCTTCTTCCACCTCAAAAACATTGCCCGTCTCCGTCCATCCCTCTTCTCCACAGCTGCAGAAACCTTCATCCACGCCTTCATCACCTCCCGTCTGGACTACTGCAACAGCCTCCTCTATGGCGCACCCTCAAAAATCATCAATAAACTTCAATACATTCAAAACTCCGCTGCCCGTCTACTCACATACACCTCGATCCATGACCATATCACCCCCGTCCTTTATAAACTCAACTGGCTCCCCATACCCCAGAGAATCCAGTACAAAATCCTCCTCATAACCTACAAAGCCCTCCAGAACCTGGCCCCATCCTACCTGACCGACCTCCTCCACAGGCACACTCCCACCTGCACCCTCCGCTCTGCCGCTGCCAATCTCCTATCCCCCCACATCCGGGCAGGGCTTTCTCCATCGCTGCTCCCACCCTATGGAACTCACTACCCCAAACCGTTAGAGACTCCTCCACACTCACCACATTCAAAACATCGCTGAAGTCTCACCTGTTCAGTACTGCCTTCAACCACTGAAGGTCACCTCACCTTCTGTCTCCTTTCTCTGTTCATTTATTTATTTACTTATTTATCTATTTATTCATTTCCCTATGTTCTCAAAATCTCTGTAAAGCGTCTTTGAGTATATGAAAAGCGCTATATAAATAAAATGTATTATTATTATTATTATTCTTACCACCAAAGTGGATAACCTCACACTTATCTACATTAAACTGCATCTGCCATGCATCCGCCCACTCACACAACCTGTCTAAGTCACCCTGCAACCTCATAGCATCTTCCTCACAGTTCACACTGCCACCTAGCTTTGTATCATTGGCAAATTTGCTAATGGTACTTTTAATCCCTTCATCCAAGTCATTGATGTTTATTGTAAATAGCTGCGGTCCCAACACCGAGCCAACACCGAGTGACTAGTACCCCACTAGTCACTGCCTGCCATCCTGAAAGGGACCCATTTATCCCCACTCTTTGCTTTCTGTCTGTCAACCAACTTTCTATCCATGTCAGTACCCTACCTCCAATACCATGTGCTCTAATTTTGCCCACCAATCTCCTATGTGGGACCTTGTCGAAGGCTTTCTGAAAGTCGAGGTACACCACATCCACCGGCTCTCCCCTGTCAATTTTCCTAGTTACATCCTCAAAAAATTCCAGTAGATTAGTCAAGCACGATTTCCCCTTCGTAAATCCATGCTGACTCGGAACGATCCTGTTACTGCTATTCAAATGCTCCGCAATTTCGTCTTTTATAAATTGACTCCAGCATTTTCCCCACCACTGATGTCAGACTAACTGGTCTATAATTTCCCGTTTTCTCTCTCCCTCCTTTCTTGAAAAGTGGGATAACATTAGCTACCCTCCAATCCACAGGAACTGACCCGGAATCTATAGAACATTGGAAAATAATCACTAATGCGTCCACAATTTCTAGAGCCACCTCCTTAAGCACCCTGGGATGCAGACCATCAGGCCCTGGGGATTTATCAGCCTTGAGTCCCATCAGTCTACCCAAAACTTTTTCCTGCCTAATGTGGATTTCCTCCAGTTCCTCTGTCACCCTAGGATCTCTGGCCACTAGAACATCTGGGAGATTGTTTGTATCCTCCTTAGTGAAGACAGATCTAAAGTACCGGTTCAACTCGTCTGCCATTTCCTTGTTCCCCATAATAAATTCCCCTGCTTCTGTCTTCAAGGGACCCACATTTGCCTTGACTATTTTTTTCCTCTTCACATACCTAAAAAAGCTTTTACTATCCTCCTTTATGTTATTGGCTAGTTTACCCTCGTACCTCATCTTTTCTCCCCTTATGGCCTTTTTAGTTATCTTCTGTTGCTCTTTAAAAGAGTCCCAATCCTCTGGCTTCCCACTCTTCTTTGCTATGTTATACTTCTTCCCTTTTATTTTTATGCTGTCCTTGACTTCCCTTGTCAGCCACGGGTGCCTCTTACTCCCCTTAGAATCTTTCCTCCTCTTTGGGACAAATTGATCCTGCAACTTCTGCATTATTCCCAGGTATACCTGCCATTGCTGTCCACAGTCTTCCCTGCTAGGGCCTCCTTCCAGTCAATTTTGGTCAGCTCCTGCCTCATGCCTCTGTAATCCCCTTTGCTATACTGTAATACTGACACCTCCGATTTTCCCTTCTCCCTCTCAATTTGTAGAGTAAAACTTATCATATTGTGGTCACTGCCTCCTAATGGCTCTTTTACCTCGAGTCCCCTTATCAGATCAGGTTCATTACATAACACTAAATCCAGAATTGCCTTCTCCCTGGTCGGCTCCAGTACAAGCTGTTCTAAGAATCCATCTCGGAGACACTCCACAAACTCTCTTTCCTGGGGTCCATTACCAACCTGATTTTCCCAGTCTACCTGCATGTTGAAATCTCCCATGACCACCGTAGCATTACATTTGTGACATGCCAATTTTAGCTCCTGATTCAACTTGCACCCTATGTCGAGGCTATTGTTTGGGGGCCTGTAGATGACTCCCATTAGTGTCTTTTTACCCTTACAATTCCTCATCTCTATCCATACTGATTCTACATCTCCTGGTTCTATGTCATTCCTTGCAAGGGAGTGAATATCATTCCTTACCAACAGAGCTATCCCACCCCCTCTCCCCACCTGCCTGTTTTTTCTGTACATTGTGTACCCCTGAATATACAGTTCCCAGCCCTGGTCCTCTTGTAGCCATGTCTCAGTGATTCCCACAACATCATACTTGTCAATGTCTAACTGAGCCTCAAGCTCATCCACTTTATTTTTTATACTTCGCGCATTTAAATACAACACTTTAACTTCGGTATTCACCTCCCCTCTCACACCGGTCACAATTGGCCTTGACCTTACTCTCTTATCCCTTCTAGAACTTCCCTCCCCATTCATACGAGAGTCCTTTACAGTTTCTCCTGTATTCGCTTCCCCTTTAACTCCATCTCCATATTCCCAATTTGTCAACCCCTCCCCCCCACTACTTAGTTTAAAGCCACGCTTGTAGCACTAGCAAATCTGCCTGCCAGAATGTTGGTCCCCCTGCTGTTAAGGTGTAACCCGTCCCTTTTGTACAGGTCACCCCTACCCCAGAAGAGATCCCAGTTGTCTAGAAATCTAAATCCCTGCTCCCTGCACCAGCCCCTCAGCCATACATTCATATCCCCGATCTCTCTGCTCCTGCCCTCACCAGCACAAGGTACAGGCAGCAGTCCAGAGACAACCACCTTCGACGTCCTACTTCTCAGTCTTCTTCCTAACTCTCTAAACTCACGTTGCAGTATCTCCTTCCTCTTCCTCCCGACATCGTTTGTTCCCACGTGCACAACTACTTCCGGTTGATCGCCTTCCCTCGCTAGGATGTTCTGAAGCTGCTCCATGATGTCTTGAACCCTGGCACCAGGGAGGCAACAGACCATCCTCGACTCCCGCCTGTCGCCACAGAATCTACTGTCCGTACCTCGGACAATGGAGTCACCGACTACTATGGCTCTTCCTGACTTCGGTCTCCCTGGTCGAGTTTCCTTGCCTGGGTTAGAACCGCCAACACTTCCACGTGCTTCAGTGGCAATGCCTCGTGAGCCCAAGGTGGATGAGAACAAGTCTCATTGATAAGACCCCATTCCAGCCTGAGGTGGGAAACTGGGCAGCATCATCCCTGACATTCTGCACGCTGAGATACTAACTTCCCTGCTCACTGTATACAACAGTGTCGCAGCAGGTAGAGCTGCTGTCTTACAGCACCAGCGACCCAGGTTTGATCTTCACCTCGGGTGCTGTCTGAGCAACATGGGTCTCCTCCAGGTACTCCAGTTTCCTACCACATCCCAGAGATGTGCAGGTTTGTAGGTAAATTAGCCTCTGTAAATGCCCCTTAGTGTGTAGGGAGTGGGAAAGTGGGATAACATGGAACTAATGGACTTGGTATCTCCAAAGTAAACAAAACCAAAGTCAACATTGGGGACATAGGCCATTCAGACCATCATCCAGTGCCAGTTCCTGAAATATAACCGGCAATGATGTTTGTGAATGACATTGTCACCAATCAACTTCTCAAGGTCAAATAAGGAGGGACAGTAAAAGTTAGCTTCTCCACAATGTGGAACAGGAATGTAAAACAAGACTCATGTCATGTCAAAACCAGGGTGAACTGGACTCCATGGGTCCAGGAAATACCCCAGGCCTCCATACCCCCTCCCCCTCATTAACTGTGGGCTCTGGACAGTGGGAGGTTGCCCAATCATGAGGGAATCAAGGATGAGATGTGAGAGGTACAAAATAAAGGGGACATGAGAAAAACTGCTGTGGTTGGAATCTGGTGTGCTGTACTTGCAGATGTGATGGTGACTGTTTCCATCGAGGCTTCCAAGAGGGACATGGATAATATATAGTGGGGGGGGGGGGCAAGACTACAGAGAAATAACTGGGAACAGAACTAGTGAGTTGTTCTGGCAGTTCATAAGTTCTTAAGTCATAGGAGCAGAATGAGGCTATTGGTCCCATCGAATCTACTCCGCCATGCCTGATGCATCTTTCCCTTCCAACCCCATTCTCCTACGTTGTCCCTATAACCTTTGACACCCTTACAAATGAAGAATCTGTCAATCTCCACTTTAAAAATACCCAATAACGGCCTCCACAGCAGCTGGTAGAAAGTTAGTGTTGACATGATAGGTCAAATGGTCTCCTTCTGTTCTATGAGGTACCTCACGATGCTCTGATATCCCCCCCCCCCACTGCACCCCACATTAAACAGGAGTGTTACCCTTAGAGTATACAATATTTTTCTGCTCCATTCAGCCACAGTACATAGCTCCCCACTGTGAAATCTGGTTGACCATGCTTTTGGCTCTATGATTGCATTAAAAGTAATGACGGTACCAGTAACAAGGGGACACATGGATCTTTACACAGAGTAATGCTTGCATTTCCATTGCACCCTGTACAACCTCTGATGAGGCCCAGAAGCTTTGCAGTTGATGAATTGCTTTCTGATGTGTAGTCACTGTTCCAATAGAGAAAATATGGCAGGAAATTTGCTCACAGCAAGCACACACAAACAACGGTGTTACAAAATATTATAAGGGGTGTTTGATCCATGAACCGCAATTTACATTAAAGTGTAAACAGCTGAATTTGATTTTAAATGCTGACATTCTACTCGATTGAACGGCATGCTGAGAGTTTCCCCCAGTGGGCCAACCAGCGTGGAACTCAGCCCAGAGATCTACATCCAGGTCCCTCATCGTTGCTCAGCTGCTCCCTGCTCGGTCTGGGAAGCCGATGTGGAAAGGACGGTAAACAAGACCGCACAAAGCTCCCCAGTCTCCATTGTTGAGGCCAGGGATGGAAGATGTGAGCGTGACACATGACATCAGGAGAGAGGCAGCCTAACTTTGATGACCTCCCTCTGCAGAATACCTAAGACCATTCCTGTAAACTGCTCTTTCACACTGGATATTGTGTTTGCAAGTTTGTTGCTTGAGTTTTGAAGACTGTTCAGAAAGGCCATTGGAACATAAAACAACATGGTACAGGAACAGGCCCTTCAGATCATTATGTCCATGCCAACATTGATGCAAATCTAAACTAATCCCACCTGAATGCACGCAGTCCATATCCCTCTCTTCCCTGCCTGTTCATGTATCTCTCTAAATGCCTCCTAAACATGACTATCATATCTGTTTCCCCCCACCTCTCCTGAGCCCACCATTGGCACCCACCACTCACTTGGCTCCCACCAATCTCTATGTAAAAAGTACTGCCTTGTACATCTTCTTTAAACTGTCCCCCTCTCACCTTAAATCTATGCCCTCCCATATTTGATATCTCCACCTGTGACTACCTGTGCCTCTCATAATTGTATCGACTTCTATCCAGTTACTGACTCGGCCTCCAGAGAAATCAATCACGTTTGTCCAACTTCTCCTTTTTGCTGGTAGACACAAAATGCTGGAGTAACTCAACGGGTCAGGCAGCATCTCGGGAGAGAAGGAATGGGTGACGTTTCGGGTCGAGACCCTTCTTCAGACTGATATCAGGGGAGGGGGTGGGACAAAGATAGAATGTAGTCGGAGACAGGAAGACTCGTGGGAGAACTGGGAAGGGGAGGGGATAGAGAGGGAAAGCAGGGACAATCTGAAGTTAGAGAAGTCAATGTTCATACTGCTGGGGTGTAAACTACCCAAGCGAAATATGAGGTGCTGTTCCTCCAATTTGCGCTGGGCCTCACCCTGACAATGAAGTAGGCCCAGGACTTCTCCTTTTTCCTCATACATTCCAATCAAGACCACCTCTTCAACACTGGTTATGAACCTCTTTGGTACCGTCTCCAAAGTCTGCACATCCTTTCTGCAATGCGGCAACCAGAACTGCACACAATGCTCCAAATGATCACTGGTCACAGGTCTCCAGTCAGAATAACTTCCTTCTACCATTACTCTCTATCTTCTATGACTGAGACAATTTTGGATCCGGTTCCCATGATTACCCTGTAGATTAACTACAGTTTAAAGTGTACTCTGTCCACTCCCACCATTGCCATTGCCACCCATCAAATGGTCTCAGCATCTTCTAGGACAGAACCTCAGTTGCATTCTGCCAATAGCCATACGGCACATTGCTCAGGCCCTACTGCATCCTGCCAGATGCCTTCCAGCGATGGAGTGTCGGCAACACTGGCCCTACATTTCGCCAACCCTGCTCAGTGTCGATGAAGGGGAGCCTTAAGGAAAAGCTTCAGACTGTGGGTCGTTCCAGCTGTATTGGCACAATGATTTAGATGATGTAGGTGGTCAGAATCAAGAGACACATGCTGGGAGGTTTCCAGAGGCAAGATCTACTCACCAACTGGTTAGAGAAAAGAGTGGACAAACACTCCCAAATCACCACCACGGGACCACCGCTGGAAGCTAAGTAGTGTGGCCAAGTAATGTCAGCAGGACTGTGTACCAGCATCTGCAGTTATCTTCTTGTACTACTGTGTTGTGGTGTCATGGATTCAGGTAGGGAATGGGCTGAAGACACACCAAGACACACCAAGCCAAACCTGACCAGATTCTATCACTTGGTTATATGTTAGAGTCAAGTTACAGTGGCCGATTAATCTACCAACCTGCTGATCTTTGGGATGTGTGAGGAAACCATGTGGTCACAATGAGGACACATGCAAACTCCACACAGACAGCACCTGAGGTAAGATTGAGCACAGGTCTCTGGCTTGTGAAGCAGCTGCTCTGCTCACAGGTAGACACAAAATGCTGGAGTAACTCAGCGGGTCAGGCAACATCTTGGGAGAGAAGCTCCCCTGACATCAGTCTGAAGAAGGGTCTCGACCCGAAACGTCACCCATTCCTTCTATCCCGAGACGCTGCCTGACCCGCTGAGTTACTCCAGCATTTTGTGTCTATCTTCGATTTAAACCAGCATCTGCAGTTTTTTCCGAAGCCCCACTCACAGCACCACTACCCCACCACGTGATCACAAGGAGGACATGCAAACTCCACACAGACAGCACCTGAGGTGAGATTGAGTCCAGGCCTCTGGCTTGTGAAGCAACACTCACAGCACCACTCTACCACCCTTTGGTTCATTGCGTCAAACATCCTGCAGTTTATTTTAATTTAGAAATACTGCGTGAAAACAGGCCCTTCGGCCCACTGAGTCCTCGCCGACCAGTAATCAATCATACATTAGTTCTATCCTACACACACGGGACAACTTACAGAAGCCAATTAACCTCCAAACCTGCATGTCTTTGGAATGTGGGAGGAAACCGGAGCACCTGGAAAAAACCCACACGGTCACAGGAAGAACGTACAAACTCCGTACAGACAATACCCGTAGTCAGGATCAAACCTAGGTCTCTGTTGTTGTACAGCAGCAACTCTACTGCTGCACCACTGTGCCGCCCTGTTCTTTAGATGGGCACATGAGGGACAACTCCACAAAACCACCAGGAGGGAGGGGGTACCACAGAGGGGTGGGGGGTTTGGAGAAACACTTTCAACCAATCAGAATGTGACACACCGTGTGCTGAGCTGGGAATGTTCTGAATATTCACTTCAGTAAATATTCACTCAGCAGCAACAGGAAGGACTGCAACATGCAGTCAGTAGAAAGCGTTACCATTTTATGCTCCTGTTTGCTTTGCTTGGACCATGCCAGAGTGTTTACAGAGCTGGAGGAGATGAGTATGGGACACTCCAACACATCGACTGTTACAAGTGTAATAAACAGGCTGCCACACGTGAACAAGCAGAAGCTGTGCAGGTTGTACCTGGAGGTGTACATGGGAGGTAGCACAGAATGTACACTGTGGATGCAGGGTGCTCCTGGGATGGTGAACATGGAATCCAATGCTGCATATACATCAGGTATAGACAGGATGCACTGAGGTGCAACAGGATACTCACAGGCATTACTGTCGGTGTGCACAGGATACAACCGGAGGGTAGGCAGGGTCTAAGTGGGTTGTATGCAGCATGCACACAGGATATACCAAGGTGGTTCAGGGTGGCGATGAAGAGGGACAATCATCAAGAGGGACAATCACCATTTCCAGGTAAAAGCAGACCACTTCACTGGATCTAGCCCCTCCATTTGCAAAATGAACCTGCATCACAGAAGTAATTCCCACGCCTGGAGTTACATCATTCCCCACACAGAGCATCTTCCAAACGTTACTGAGGGAAATAGGGCAATTCTGGTCTTAGCTGTGCCTGACATTGGGCACTCCCAGGGCAAGGCAAGGCAAGGGAGGACATGGTGATGAGAAGTGAAGCAAGGACATGTTGTGAGAGGACACCATGCCCCGCCCGGACCAGTCCTGCTCGGGAAAGGCCCTGTTAAACCAAGACTCTGCTGAGATAATAATAATGCCATTCCTGTTGAGAATGGGCAGAGAATTCTGAACGGTTGGGAAAGGTCAAGGAGTTGAGTCATAGAGAGGGGATGGAAGTTTCTGAAGTTTCTGACTGGATGGAACTTAGTTCCCAACAACATTTATTTCAGTGAAAAAGATCACTTGCCATAACTTTATCAGCCGCACTCATTATCAAGCAAGTTGCCTCCTGATACATCATCTCAAATAGGCACATGCATGAATGTAGAGCCTTGGACCAGAGTCCACTGTGGGCACACTGAAGTCACCAACGACTTAGACCTGTTAGTAAGTGGTTTTTGTCTCCCCCTGGTGGTGTGTTTGGAATAGTGCAACATCAGATCCCAAGCCAAACTAATCACACCTTACTAACACCTAAACACCTAACACCTACTGAAATAGCTTTCAGAGCAATATGACTGGCCCCTAATATTGGCAATAACTGTTAACCTATTGATCTATTTTCCTTCTGATCACTCACATTTTTCTCCTTCTCGATTGGTTAATTTTCAGCTTTTGTGATTCCAAATTAGCAAAGCCTTTCTCACTTATTTTAACCTCCTCACGTAATTTCTGTTGTCAAACAAATATCTTCTCAGGCAGTTCCTCATCCATTTTATCACCTACTCTGAAGAAGAAATGCAGGAAGGAAGCACAACGGTAAACTCGTTCACCCATGTTCTTCCACAAATAATAGCTCGACATTTAGGATTTTATCAGCTTGTGTGCACTTCGCTATTTATTCTAAAAGGGTCCTGTGTGTTATTCAATAATGAAATGAAATACTTAATTGGATCTCCTCACAGCCCCTATCCAGCATGAGGCCATCTAGCTGAACATCCATTATAAAGAGGGTAGGAAGGAACTGGTTTAAACCAAAGATAGACACAAAATGCTGGAGTAACTCAGCAGGTCAGGCAGCATCTCTGGAGAAAAGGATTAGGTGACGTTTCAGGTTGAGACATCTTCAGACTGAGAGTCAGGGGAAAGGGAAATATAGAAACATAGGAACATAGAAAATAGGTGCAGGAGGAGCCCATTCAGTCCTTCAAGCCAGCACTGCCATTCATTGTAATCATGGCTGATCGTCCACGATCAATACCTCGTGCCTGCCTTCTCCCCATATCCCTTGATTCCACTAGCCCCTAGGAAACAAGAGATATACAGTGCCCTCCATAATGTTTGGGACAAAGACCCATCATTTATTTATTTGTCTCTGTACTCTACAATTTGAGATTTGTAATAGAAAAAATCACATGTCGTTAAAGTGAACATTGTCAGATTTTATTAAAGGGTATTTTTATACATTTTGGTTTCACCATGTAGAAATTAAAGCAGTGTTTATACAAAGTCCCCCTATTTCAGGGCACCATAATGTTTGGGACACAGCAATGTCATGTAAATGAAAGTAGTCATGTTTAGTCCCCTTCAGTTTTCTCTTCAGCATATAAAAGGCATGCTCAATTGGGTTCAGATCGGGTGATTGGCCACTCAAGAATTGACCATTTCTTAGCTTTAGATTTAGATTTTAGATTTAGAGAGAGATACAGCGCGGTCCTTTGGCCCACCGTGTCCGCGCCACCCAGCGATCCCGTACATTAACACTATCCTACACATACTAGGGACAATTTTTACATTTACCCCAGTCAATTAACCTACATACCTGTACGTCTTTGGAGTGTGGGAGGAAACTGAAGATCTCAGAGAAAACCCACGCAGGTCACAGGGGAACGTACAAACTCCGTACAGACGGCGCCCGTAGTCAGGATCGAACCTGAGTCTCCGGCGCTGCATTCGCTGTAAGGCAGCAACTCTACAGCTGCACCACCGTGCCGCATTGAAAAATTCCTTTGTTGCTTTAGCAGTATGTTTGAGATCATTGTCTTGCTGTAGAATGAACCGCCTGCCAATGAGTTTTGAGGCATTTGTTTGAACTTGAGCAGATAGGATGTGTCGATATACTTCAGAATTCATTACGCTACTACCATCAACAGTTGTATCATCAATGAAGATAAGTGAGCCAGTAACTTCAGCAGCCATACATGCCCAGGCCATAACACCCCCACCACCGTGTTTCACAGATGAGGTGGTATGCTTTGGATCTTGGGCAGTTCCTTCTCTCCTCCATACTTTGTTCTTGCCATCACTCTGATATAAGTTCATCTTCATCTCATCTGTCCACAAGACCTTTTTTGCAGAACTGTGACTGATCTTTTTAGTACTTCTTGGCAAACTGTAACCTGGCCATCCTATTTTTGCAGCTAACCAGTGGTTTGCATCTTGCCGTGTAGCCTCTGTATTTCTGTTCATGAAGTCTTCTGCAGACATTGGTCATTGACAAATCCACACCTGACCCCTGAAGAGTGTTTCTGATCTGTCGGACAGGTGTTTGGGGATTTTTCTTTATTATAGAGAGGATTCTTCTGTCATCAGCTGTAGAGGTCTTCCTTGGCCTGCCAGTCCCGTTGCGATTACTAAGCTCACCAGTGCTCTCATTCTTTTTAATGATGTTCCAAACAATTGATTTTGGTAAGCCTAAGGTTTGGCTGATGTCTCTAACAGTTTAATTTTTGTTTCTCAGTGTCATAATGGTTTCTTTGACTTTCATTGGCACAACTTTGGTCCTCATGTTGATCAACAGCAATAAAAGTTTCCAAAGGTGATGGAAAGACTGGAGGAAAGACTAGGTGCTGAGAGCTCTCTTATACCTGCATTAAGGAGGCAATTAAACACACCTGAGCAATTACAAACACCTGTGAAGCCATGTGTCCCAAACATTATGGTGCCCTGAAATGGGGAGGACTATGTATAAACACAGCTGGAATTTCTACATGGTGAAACCAAAATGTATAAAAATACCCTTCAATAAAATCTGACAATGTGCACTTTAACCACATGTTAAACATGTTCTCTGTTACAAATCTCAAATTGTGGAGTACAGAGGCAAATAAATAAATGATGGATCATTGTCCAAAACCTTATGGAAGGCACTGTAGACGGTGATATGGAGAGATATAGAACAAATGGATGCAAGATAGGCAAAAAGTAACGATGATCAAACAAAGGTCAAGCCTACATTGTTGTCTGTGGGCTAGGTAATAACGAGTTAGGCACAAAATGCTGGAGTAACTCATTGGGACAGGCAGCATCTCTGAAGAGAAGGAATGGGTGACGTTACGGGTCGAGACCCTTCAGATGATAACAAGTTATACAGACAGTGAAACTCAACAGGACGACAGTGATACTAGTATGATAACTAGGGTGGGGGAGGGATACAGAGAGAGGGGATGCCTGACCCACTGAGTTACTCCAGCCTTTTGTGTCTATCCATTATAAAGTCCCTTGTATAAACAATCATAGTTCCTTTTCAAGAGCAATATCTCCAATGTAAATAACCACAACTTCCAGAAGCCACATTGCATTTTTCAAACACCTTTGAGGCTTGTTATGGAGTGAGAGAGAAAGTGAAAAGAACTGCATCAAAGGAGAGGGGAAACAAAAGAATATTTTAATAGGTTTTCACTGATGCTGATCGGTAGTCGTGAGGTGTGGTGATGGATGGTGGCTGGGCAGAGAGAGAGTTAGCCTCAAATCAAGTTTTATGTGCTCTCAGGTGGCCTGGGGTAAGGATGTGAAATTTGAATCAGAGAGAGCCAGATATGGTGCTGGGAAGACTGGATATGACAACGCAAACATGTCAACAGAAATGCAGTGGCTAGATTGGAACAGACAGCAAAGGAAACACAGCTGCAATTCTCTACTGAATGCAATTGGCAGCATGTGCAGAAAGAGGCAGAGGGTCACTGGAGCGATTGGGCTTGTATACACTGGAATTTAGAAGGATGAGGGGGGATCTTATTGAAACATATAAGATAATTAGGGGATTGGACACATTAGAGGCAGGAAACATGTTCCCAATGTTGGGGGAGTCCAGAACAAGGGGCCACAGTTTAAGAATAAGGGGTAGGCCATTTAGAACGGAGATGAGGAAGAACTTTTTCAGTCAGAGAGTGGTGAAGGTGTGGAATTCTCTGCCTCAGAAGGCAGTGGAAGCCAGTTCGTTGGATGCTTTCAAGAGAGAGCTGGATAGAGCTCTTAAGGATAGCGGAGTGAGGGGGTATGGGGAGAAGGCAGGAACGGGGTACTGATTGAGAGTGATCAGCCATGATCGCATTGAATGGCGGTGCTGGCTCGAAGGGCTGAATGGCCTACTCCTGCACCTATTGTCTATTGTCTATTGTCTATAACATCACATGGGGAGGGATGGCAATGGGGCTGACCCACACTGGGCAATGGGGCTGACCCACACTGGGCAATGGGGCTGACCCACACTGGGCAATGGGGCTGACCCACACTGGGCTGACCCACACTGGGTAATGGGACTGATCCACATTGGGCTGACGCACACTGGGCAATGGGGCTGACCCACACTGGGAAATGGGGCTAACCCACACTGGGAAATGGGGCTGACCCACAGTGGGCCAAGAACAGAGAGGGTGTGCAAGTGTAAAGAAATGCCACTGAATCTCCCACTCTTGCATTTGTCAGTTATGTTAAATCTGCAATGAATTCTGGCAATGAATCTATCTACGAAGATAACCCCACTTATTCAAACTAAAATACTTTCACCCCCTCTATTCTTACAACTCTGCCCCCCATCCCTCCCCATCTGTACTCCCCCATTCTTGAAAAGAATAACGTCAGAAGTTTTAGTTACTCCATATCTAATTTCAAAGTGTACGTAGCAACGTGTACGGTCATGAACTTTGGAAGAAGGTATAAAGGTGTAGACTACTTTCTAAATGGGGAAAGAAGACAGAAATCAGAGGTGAGAAAGGAACTTGGGAGTGCTGGTGAAGAATTTCCAAAAGGTTAATTTGCAGGTTGACTAAGTAGGAAGGCAAATGCAATGCAAGCATTCATTTCGAGGGGACTAGAATATAAAACCAAGGATGTAATGCTGAGGGTTTGTAGGGTGCTGGTCAGGCCACATTTGGAATATTGTGAGCAGTTTTGGGCCTCATATTTGAGGGAGTATGTGTTGGCATTGGAGAGGGTCCAGGTGATGTCTAGGAGAATGATCATGGGGATGATTGGGTTAGTTTATGATGAGCTTTTGAAGGCTCTGGGTCTGTACTCGCTGGAGCTTAGAAGGATGAGAGGGGACCTCATTGAAACTACCAGATAATGAAAGGCCTAGATAGAGTGGACTTGAAAAGGATGTTTCCATTAATGGGAGAGTCCAGAACCAGAGAGCACAGTCCCAGAATAAAAGGACATTAGAATGGAGACGAGGAGGAATTTATTTCGCCAGAGGGTGGTGAATCAGTGGAATTCATTGCCACAGATGGCTTTGGAGGCCAAGATATTGGTTATTTTAAGCGGAGATTGATAGGTTCTTGTTTAGTAAAGAATGAATGAATGAATGAATGAATGAATGAATGAATGAATGAATGAATACATTTGGAGTAATGTGCACAGTTCTGGTCGCTCCATTACAGGAAGGATGTTGTCTGGAATTGGGAAAATTAGTTGTCAGGACAAGTTGGATTGCTTTATCTGGGGTGTCAGTGCCTCAGGGCTAACCTATTTTAAATTATCAACAGCATAGATAGGGTAGACAATCAGAACCACTTTTCTAGCATGAAAACATCAAATAGGTTTATGGTGAACAGGGTTAAATTTAAAGGAAATTTTGCCAAGCAAGTTATTTTACACCAAGTGGGGAACTCGCGGATGTGGATATGATAGCAAGTTTTTAAGAGGCACATGGACAGATAGGGAATGGAGTGATACAAACCCTTAGCAGCCAGATGGGTATTTATTCACAAAATGCTGGAGTAACTCAGCAGGTCAGGCAGCATCTCGGGAGAGAAGGAATGGGTGACGTTTTGGGTCGAGACCCTTCTTCAGACTGATGTCAGGGGGGCGGGACAAAGGAAGGATATAGGTGGAGACAGGAAGATAGAGGGAGATCTGGGAAGGGGGAGGGGAAGAGAGGGACAGAGGAACTATCTAAAGTTGGAGAAGTCGATGTTCATACCACTGGGCTGCAAACTGCACCAATGCAGTCGTCGATGTAGCGGAGGTAGAGTTCGAGATGGGGTGCTACCTCTTGTACCCATGCAGAACTCACTGACTTCATACACTTCACCTCCAATTTCCATCCTGCCCTTAAATATACCTGGACTATCTCCGACATCTCCCTCCCATTTCTGGACCTCACCATCTCCATCACAGGAGACAGACTAGTGACGGACATTTACTATAAACCCACTGACTCGCACAGCTATCTGGACTACACTTCTTCCCACCCGGTCCCCTACAAAAAGTCTATCCCCTACTCCCAATTCCTCCGTCTACGCCGCATCTGTGCCCGGGATGAGGTGTTTCACACTAGGGCTTCAGAGATGTCCTCGTTCTTCAGGAAACGGGGCTTCCCCTCCACCATTATAGATGAGGCTCTCACTAGGGTCTCTTCTACATCCCGCAGCTCCGCTCTTGCTCCCCCTCCCTCCACTCGCAACAAGGACAGAATCCCCCTCGTTCTCACCTTCCACCCCACCAGCCAGCGGATCCAACAAATCATCCACCAACATTTCCGTCACCTACAACGGGACCCCACCACTGGCCATATCTTCCCATCCCCTCCCCTCTCTGCATTCCGCAGAGACCGTTCCCTCCGTAACTCCCTGGTCCACTCGTCCCTTCCTACCCAAACTACCCCATCCCCGGGCACTTTCCCCTGCAACCGCACGAGATGCAACACCTGTCCCTTTACCTCCCCCCTCAACTCCATCCATGGACCCAAACAGTCTTTCCAGGTGAGACAAAGGTTCACCTGCACCTCCTCCAACCTCATCTATTGCATCCGCTGCTCTAGATGTCAACTTATTTACATCGGCGAAATCAAGCGCAGGCTCAGCGATCGTTTCGCTGAACACCTGTGCTCAGTCCGCATTAACCAAACTGATCTCCCGGTGGCCGAGCACTTCAACTCCCCCTCCCATTCCCAGTCTGACCTTTCTGTCATGGGCCTCCTCCAGTGCCATAGTGAGGCCCACCGGAAATTGGAGGAACAGCACCTCATATTTCGCCTGGGCAGTTTGCAGCCCAGTGGTATGAACATCGGCTTCTCCAACTTTAGATAGTTCCTGTGTCCCTCCCTTCCCCTCCTCCTTCCCAGTTCTCCCTCTATCTTCCTGTCTCCACCTATATCCTTCCTTTGTCCCGCCCCCCCTGACATCAGTCTGAAGAAGGGTCTCGACCCGAAACGTCACCCATTCCTTCTCTCCCGAGATGCTGCCTGACCCGCTGAGTTACTCCAGCATTTTGTGAATAGATACCTTCGATTTGTACCAGCATCTGCAGTTATCTTCTTATACGAGCAGCCAGATGGGGTTAGTCGGATTGACATCATGATCAGCATAGACATGGTGGTCAGCATTGACATGTAAGATGGCTGCCATTCAGCCCACATAATATCCCCACCCAGCACAATCTTTGCGGTGCACTGGAACTGCAGGCCTGTCTGAACACCTACTGCACGCCTTACCTACTACGTGCATCATTCTAGGGCAGCACAGTGGTGCAGCGATAGAGTTACAGTGCCGGAGACCCTGGTTCCATCCTGACTACGGGTGCTGTCTGGTGAAGGGCCTGTTCCTGTGCTGTACTGTTCTATGTTCTGTGCAATCCGTGCCTTTGCAAAGGTTCACTGGGAAACTGTGGTTGGAGACCACAAGGGGGTTGAAGGAACATGGAAAGAAAACTGGCTGAACTAGGAGGAAGAGAGTTATGGCGTAGGGATTGTGTTCAGATTTACTCAAGGCTGTTTGAGGGGTCAGCAGTGGGCTCAGAAGGGTAAATGACACTTGAATGGAGGGAACACAAAGTTGAAACTTTGCTGACAATGTAACACCAATTTGTGGAGAGAGGAAGGAGGACTGGCAGAGAGCGTGGAGAATGGTGAAATAGTTCTTCAAAAGGAGATGGTTTAGCGGAGATGTGACAGGTGCAAAAGCATGAAATTACTTTACTTTAGACTTTAGAGATACAGAGTGGAAACTAGCCCTTTGACCCACTGAGTCCGTGCCGACCAGCGATCACCCTGTACACCAGCCCCACCCTACCTACCAGGGACAATTTACCATTTACAGAAGACAATTAACCTACAAACATGCACATCTTGGGAGTGTGGGAGGAAAGTGGAGCACACGGAGAAAACCCACGCGGTGACGGGGAGAACGTGCAAACTCCATACAGACAGCAGCCTTAGTCAGGATGGAACCCGGGTCTCTGGCGCTGTAAGGCAGCAACTCTATCACTATACCACTGTGCTGCCCTAAAACAATGCATGTAGTGGGTGTACAGACAGGCCTGCAGTTCCAGTGCACCGTAAAGATTGCATGGGAGGGGATAGCACGTGGGCTGAATGGCAGCCATCTCACATGCCTCAACCCATTAAAAACCTCAGATGACCAGACATTGCCCACTTGAAGGAGAGCACAGTGATGCAGCTGCTAAAGCTGCAGCCTCACCGCTCCAGAGATCAGGGTTCACTCCTGACCTCCTTGCTCTCTGTGTGGAGTTTGCACATTCTCCCTGTGATCCACCAGGAACACCCCAAAGGCGTGAGAGGTGGGTGTTTAATTGGCTGTTGTAAACTATCCTTTGCATGTGGATGAATGACAGAATTTGGGGGGGTGTTGATGGAAATGTGGGGAGAATAAAATGGGAATGTCTTAGTTTAGTTTAAAGATACAGCATGGAAACAGGCTCTTTGACCAACTAAGTCCACACCGACCATTGATTACCCGTACACTAGTTCTACGTTATACCCACTTTCATATCCTACACACTAGGGGCAATTCACAGAAACCAATTAACCTACAAATCTGCAAGTCTTTGGAAGGGGGGGGGGTGGAATCCAGAGCACCAGGAGAAAACCACGTGGTCACGGGGAGAAGGTACAAATTCCATAAAGACAGCATCTGTAGCCAGGATGGAACCCGGGTCTCTGGCGCTGTAAGGCACCTATTCTACCGCTCCGCCACTGAGCTGCCTGAATGATGTTGGATAAGTAAATGGCAGCCTGATGGTGCAGACTCTAAAGGGTCCGTTTCTGTGCTGCAAGACTCCATATAACTTTCAGAAAAGCTCCTTTCAGAGGCCAGGTCACCTGTGGAGAAGCAGTACATCATCTTCTGTGGGAATGACATCATCCTCTGTAACCTGGTGCAGAAATCATCCATGGGGTGGAGTGCACCTCATGCCAACCTTTGGAACTGAGTGAGAGTTTATAAAATGGAAGTTTGTAGTAAAAGATGTTTTATGAATTTATATCAAGCATCAAAGTCATAATTAAAGTACCATTGATAATTGTCAGAGACACATTACCATAAGGTTACATTTCACCGATCACATGCGCTGGGTCAGCAAGGTTTACTGGATCTCTCAGTTGCTCACCATTTTAACTCCCCTTCCCATTCCCATACTAACCTTTTCATCTTGTGGACCTCGGCCATTGCCAGAGTAAGGCCACGTGCAAACTGGAGGAACAGAAACTCATATTCGCTTGAGTAGCTTACAACCCAATAGAATGAACATTCAACTCTAGGTAACCTCCAACAACCCCACCTCTCCCTCACCTTTCTCCCTATGGCATCCTTAGTTTCCCCTCTGCACCCCATCCCCCCTCCACCTGGAATCACACCTATTTCTCCCCCTCCCCCTCCCTCCACCTACTTTCCTTCCCCCGGCTTCACAGTTTGTAACTCATCAATCCTTTTGTCTCACATTTTCTCATCTCTGGTGTTTGTCCAACCATCTGGCTATTAAAAAAACCCTTGTCTGTATCCATCTATTGCCTGCCACACTTTGTCCTGCCCTTCCTCTCTTCCAGCTTTCTAGCTCTCCCACCCCACCAATCAGTCTGAAGAAGGGTCCCGACCCGAAACATCACCAGGGATGCTGCCTGACCCATTGACTTACTTCAGCATTTTTTGTCCTTTTTTATTAAAAGGCACGGATAGCTGGCAGCAGATGTCAGCAGAAGACCAGAAGTGGCCAAATGTAATCACAGAGAGCCATGCAGTATTGGAGCTGGCTAGAAAGTCAAAGTAGTAACGTGACGTGATGAAGGGTTATTGCTTCCACCTGAGGAGTAAGAAAGAAAATCAATTTGTAATGGAAGGGGACAAATGTTTCCATCGTGGAGTGCCTTATCAAGGAAGCTGCTGTTAAAGACCATTGTGCCAGGTAAATTGGATAAATAGTTAGCACAAAATAAGTAGCAAATACTAGCTAGTGATTCGCCCATTGAACATAACCAATGACTATTGTTGGCCACAATGAATCACATTTCATAACTGACCATCCCAGGTCCGTATAGCTTTTCCTGGTTTTTATCTGCTGAATTGCAGGATGTTGCGTGATGCGGGAGTATAAATGAGCGTTAAGCTGGAAGGAAATGCTTTAGGCACAGGGGTGCAAAAGGGTTTGTTCTTGGACGGTGTAGGCAAGCGCTTGTCTAACGCAGCAAATGTCTGAATTAATCAGAGTGCATTAGCAAGTCTGCCATCAGTCCCACTTTCTCCATTCATTATTACAAGCTGCTTTCCAAACTCTTCGATATATCTTGACATTATTGATATCAGAATTTAAAACTTTTCTATTAAATGTACTGAGAATATTCTGAAAATTAAAACATTGAAGAGAGTGAATGCCTCTTGAATATTTTAAGATGTGGCATTTAAATCTAGTTATTGCACCTGGATGTAGGCACTTTAAACCCAAAATGTAAACATGAACAGGAAACTGGAATTAAACCAGGAAAATTCTTAAGTTTCTTTTTCAACTAAGTCTAAAGAGCCTAATAGATTTAGGTCTCAAACTCAAGATCACTGACTCTACAGACTCTTTCCTTTAAGTATTTACCCCATTTACAAGTACAAAACAGTCTTCTTTATCTAGCTGCTTCCTCTGGCAAAGCATCCCTTGGTCCAACAACAGTCCTGCAGTGAACATAGAACATGGAACAGTACAACACAGTTCAGACTCTTTGACCTACGATAGGCATCATGCCTAATCAAACTCATCATCTTAAACCCATGCTCTCTCGTATTTTACATTTCCAACCTGGGAAAATGTTTCTGAATACTTCTCGTAATTGTATAAACTGTTATCAGGTTTCCCCTCATCCTCGGAGGCTCCTGAAACTATTCAAGTTTGTCCAATTTCTCCTTATACCTATTATTCTCTCATCTACACAGCAACTTGGTAAACCTTTTCTGCACCCTCTCCAAAGCTTCCACATCCTTTCAGTGATGGTTGCCCAATGTAAAATGTAACCTAAATGTAATCTAACCAAAGTTTTATAAAGTAGAAACAAGAAACTACAGACAGAATAAATTTATTTGTAAATGTCTGAGGGCTGGAGTAACTCAGCGGATCAGGCAGCATCTCGGGAGAACATGGATAGGCAACGTTTCGGATTGGGACCATTCTTTAGATTGATTATGGAGGAGGGGGTAGAGAGAGGTGGAAGAGAGAAGGGGCAGGACAAAGCCTGGCAGGTAATAGATTGATACAGGGATGCTTGATAGGCTGATGGTGGGAAAAGGCCAGAGTTGAAAAGACAGAAGATGTGAGACAAAAGGATTGAAGATTTGTGAATTGTGAAGCTAGAGGAAGGAATGTAAGTGGAAGACAAGGTGGAGGAGCAAAATAAATGCAAGTCCAGTTGGGGCACAGGGGAGAGGGGCAGGGGAGGGGGAGGGGGAGGGGGAGGGGGAGGGGGAGGGGTTGTGGGGGAAGAAGGGAGAGGGGGAGGGTTTTGTAGTTACCTAAAATTGGAGAACTCGATGTTCAGACAGGATGAGTGAACCAAAGAGTTGTGAAGGGTGTGGTCTCTGCAGAAGATGGAAAGGGGTTGGGATGGGAGATGTGAGGGGTGTTGGGTATTTTCTTACTTGCGAATCCAGATGGGACGCAGGAGGCGGCGTAGGGGGGGAGAGAAACGTTTTATAAAGCTGCAATATGACTTCCTTAAGTGTATCACCAATATGACTTCCTTAAGTGTATCCTCACACCTCACAGTTGCTCTGATTAAACTCCATCTGCCATTTCTCCATCCATATCTGTAAATGATCTACATTCTTCTGTGTCCTTTGATGGCTTTCTTCACTGTCTGTAACTCCACTAATGTTTGTGGTGTCCACAAACGTACAACCCAACGACATTATCGTCCAAGTAATTTACAAATGTATATCACGAACAAGAGAAGTCAGTGCACATCATTGTAGAACACCACTGGTCACAGACCTCCATCCAGAATAACACCCTTAAACCACCACCCTCTGTCCAATATTACTGAGCAAGATCTGGATGCAAACTACCAAGTCACCATGGATCCCAGGCATCTTAATCTACTGGATCACCCTACCACTTTATTAAATGCCTTACTAAAACATGCAGACAAAACCTCTTGCCCTACCCTCCTCAATCACCTTCAAAACCTCCTCAAAAAAACCTCTGTCAAGTTAGTAAGACATGACAACATGCACGGTGAGTGTGTTGAATCTCCATGAAGAGTTGCTTGGGTTGGAGTCTTCCAGAAACTGTTCAAATCTGAAATGGTGCCCAGAACTGTCAGCCTCACGGAGAGAGGTGGGTACCTGGAACAGGGATTACCCCTGGAAATCCTCTGCCAGGGGTGATAGTGGAGGCAGGTATGATAGTGGTGTTTAAGAGGCTTTTAGATAGGCACACGGATATACAGGGAATGGATGTATATGGACTATGTGCAGGCAGACGAGCTTAGTTTAAGTCGCCATTATGATCGGCACATACATAAGTTCATAAGGTCATCAGTGATAAGAGCAGAATTAGGCCATTTGGCCCATCAAGTCTCCTCCGCCATTCAATCATGGCTGATCGATCTCTCCTTCCTAACCCCATTCTCCTGCCTTCTCCCCATAACCTCTGACACCTGTACTAATCAAGAATCTATCTATCTCTGCCTTAAAAATATCCACTGACTTGGCCTCCACAGACTTCTGTGGCAAAGAATTCCACAGATTCACCACCCTCTGACTTAAGAAATTCCTCCTCATCTCCTTCCAGAAAGAACGTCCTTTAATTCTGAGGATATGATCTCTAGTCCGAGACTCTCCCACTAGTGGAAACATCCTCTTCACATCCAGCCCATTGTGGGCTGAGGGGCCTGTGACTGTGCTGCATTTTTCTCTCTGCTTTGTTCTTGTTCTTTAAAAGAGGCTCATTCTCCAAGTGGGAATGAAGCAGTAAGGATGAATTTGCCATCCACGCCAATTGTCCGCTAGTGGATGAAATCCACTTCATCCCCCCCTGCGGCCAAACTCTGACCACGTTTTCACGAACCGATGGTTGGTGGGAGCTTGGCCAGGAATTTCCAGCATCCGTCACTCCAGATCGACGTCTCCCACTGTTAAAGATCCATGAAGGAGTAAATGTCTTGAATCACCACCCCCCCCCCCCCCCCCCCCCCCCAACAGGAGAAGAGGCAAAATTGTGTGGGAAGGAACTGCAGAAGCTGGTTTAAACCGAAGATAGACACAAAATGCTGGAGTAACTCAGCGGGTCAGGCAGCATCTCTGGAGAAAAGATAGGGTGACGTTTCGGGTCGAGACCCTTCTTCAGACTGATATCAGGGGCCAGGGAGATACATAGATAAGGAAGTGTAAGGTGAATATGACAAAGGGAATGGAGATCAATGGAAATGTAGAATAGATTATATATATATTATTGTTAGCTGGGAGAAGATAACAAAAACAAAGCAAATAGAGATAGAATGTAGTCGGAGACAGTAAGACTGGTCGGAGAACTAGGAAGGGGAAGGATGGAGAGAGAGGGAAAGCAAGGGTTACTTGAAGTCAATGTTCATACCACTGGGGTGTAAGCTGCCCAAGCGAAATATGAGGTGCTGTTCCTCCAATTTGCACTGGGCCTCACTCTGACAGTGGAGGAGGCCCAGGACAAAAAGGCCAATGTGGGAATAAGAGGGTGAGTTGAAGTGTTGAGCAACTGTGATGGCAGGCAGACTGAGGGGTGTCAGGGTGTTCCCAGGGCCTGTCACCAGGGCAGACTCAGTGATGAAGGCAGATGTGGAAACTAACCCTCAGACCACCAGCCTTTTGTGTAACGGCACACATGTGCTGGGTCACTTACATTTGACTGGCTGGCAAATGCATGCTGCAGGAAATGAAGTCTATTAATAATAGCAGCAAACACTGATCTCATTGTGCCCGTGGCCATCAATGAACTCATATGGAAATTGCTCAGCACAGGATAGAATGAAATAAATGGGTTTCCTGCTCCTGGGTACACAGAGAAGTTATTATTTTAATCCTGTTACATTCAGCAGCACCTCATGTTACTGCTACCACAGTCACGTATTTTTGACATGACCCTTGGCACACACACTGTAGTTCATTCAAACCTCTTCTGGAAAGAAAGATTCCCTCTAACATATTTGTCGGTTTAAATGATGACAGCCTTTCATTTTACCCAGGTGGCGTGGTGAAGAAGAAACAGAACATTTCATTTCTATAGTGCTTTGCAAATCCAATGATTCCAAATCTGTCGTTGTTCAGCTCAGTTCAGTTTGGTTTATTGTCACGTGTACCGAGGTACAGTGAAAGGCTTTTTGTTGCGTGCTAACCAGTCAGCAGAAAGACAATACATGATTACAATTAATCCATTTACTGTATACAGATACATGATTACGGAATAACGTTTAGTGCAAGATAAAGCCAGCAAAGTCCGGTCAAGGATAGACCAAGGGACATCTAAGAGATAGATAGTAGTTCAGCACTGCTTTCTGGTTGTGGTAGGATGATTGGTTGTGGTAGGATGTGATTGAGGTTGTGGTTGAGGCACATTGGGAAAGACAGCAGCTAATTTATTCACTGCAAGCTCCTGTCATCTGTGGTGAAACAATGGCTGGAAAGCCCGCTGAGTCCTTTCATGTTTTGCAAAAATTAAATTAGAGAAAAGGAGTCAAGAAGTCATCAGTGCTTGCCAGAGGAAACTATACAATTACAATTTTTAAAAGATATTTGGATGTATATATGGATAGGACTATGGGCCAAATGCAGGAAAATGGGAAGAACCCAGTATGTCAACCTGGCTGGCATGGACATGGTGGGCCGAAGGGCCGGTTTCCATGTGGTATAGCTATATGACTCGATGAATGTAGAAGCAGGCCCTTCAGCCCACCATGTCCATGCCAGTCTATCTACACTGACCCGACTTCCCCACACTTGCCTTGTCACCCTCTCTGGTGAGGCATATCAATGCTCGTCTAAATACTTCCTAAACTTTGGCAGAGTCTCTGCCTCCTCCACCTCTCAGGCAGTGCGTTCCAATCATCATCTGCACCCTGCAGAATCCCATATGGTCACACCGAGAAGGTTCAAACTCCAAACAGAGAGACAACAAGGTCAGGATTGCACCCAGGTCCCTGGCTCGAAGGGCTGAATGGCCTCCTCCTGCACGTTTCTATGGTTCTATGGGCCTGGAGCGGTTAGTTCAGCCAGTTGCTCAGATCTCTGTTCAGAACTCGAGCAGTGTATAGTTCTGGGTGCTCAGATGAGAGGGAGACACAGAGGGGAGTTACGAAGCAGATCACTAGAGCCAGGATGTTTAGGCGCTAAAAATCTCTCAAAATAGGCAGGCAAATAGGCATCATAAAATTACAAAAAAGACACGAAAAAGGCATTTATTGACCAAAAAAGGCATAAAAAGGCATATATTTCCACCACCAAAATATGGTTAAAAATGTGTTTCGCTGTCTGTACATGCTGGGAGACGAAATACCTGAACAAAGGTATAAAAAGGGCCAAAGACACCCACAGGCAAGGTTGGAAGACCACTTCAATACCACGGACACCAGAAGCATGTGGCAGGGTGTCAGGGACATCACTGGCTACAAGAGCAGCCCTGCCTTCCCCCACAGCGATATGGCACTGACCAACGAGCTTAACACCTTCTTTGCCCGCTTCGAAACTGGCAACACCACCTTGAGTGGAAGAACCCCAGCCAAGGTGGAGGGACAGGTCTTAACATTGAGCACACAGGATGTACAACGCGCTCTGCGAAGGGTCAACCCACGCAAGGCTGCAGGCCCAGATGGAGTTCAAGGAAGGGTACTTAGGGACTGTGCTGAACAGTTGGCTGAGGTATTCACCAGGATCTTTAACCTGTCGTTATCTCTGGCTACGGTCCCCAAGTGCCTGAAGTCGGCCACCTTAGTGCCGGTGCCGAAAAAAGCAAAGATCACCAACCTGAATGACTACCGCCCGGTTGCCCTAACTCCTATAGTCATGAAGTGCTTTGAAAGGCTGGTCCTCTCACACATCAAATCCAGCATCCCTGACTCACTAGACCCACATCAATTTGCATACAGGGCAAACAGATCCACAGAGGACGCCATCTCTCTTGGCTCTTCACACTGTCCTGACACACCTAGAGAGACAGGGCATGTACGTGAGGATGCTATTCATTGACTATAGGTCCGCCTTCAACACGGTCATCCCCACCAAGCTCATCACCAAACTCCACCAGCTAGGCCTCAGCTCATCATTATGCGACTGGATCCTGGACTTCCTGCTGGAGCGACCGCAGGCAGTGAGAATGGACCCGCACCTGTCCTCCACTATCACCCTGAGTACTGGCACACCACAGGGCTGTGTTCTGAGCCCCATGCTCTACTCCCTCTTCACACACAACTGTGTTCCTGCATTCGACACCAACACCATTGTCAAGTTTGCAGACGACACAACGGTGATCGGGCTGATCACCAACGGTGATGAAACAACCTACAGAGAGGAGGTGCAGAACCTGGCGGACTGGTGCTCAGATAACAACCTGTCCCTAAACACCTCCAAGACCAAGGAGCTGGTCATCAACTTCCGTAGGTCACATAACGGGGAATATGCCCCGATCTCTATCAATGGGGACAGTGTGGAGAGAGTGTCCAGCTTCAAGTTTCTGGGTACTCACATTTCGGAGGACCTAACATGGTCCACTAACACTGCTGCGCTGGTCAAGAAGGCACAGCAACGACTGTTCTACCTAAGAACACTGAAAAAGTCTGGTCTACCCCAACAGCTGCTGACGACCTTCTACCGCTGCACCATAGAGAGCATCCTAACGCATGGCATCCCTGTGTGGTATCTCAACTGCACGGAGGCAGAGAGGAAAGCTCTTCAGCGGGTAGTTCATAGAGCTCAGAAGACTATCAGAACACAGCTACCAGACTTGGAGGGCATCTACAACACACGATGCCTCAGAAAAGCCACCAGCATTCACAAAAACTCCTCACACCCCTGCAATAGTCTGTTCGAAATTCTACCATCGGGCAGATGCTACAAGGCCTTCTACGCCCACACCTCCAGACTCAGGAACAGCTTCATTCCCAGGGCCATAGCTGCTATGAACCGGTCCTGCTGAGCCGGATAGTCACATCGCACAGTGCAGACCTACTTGAACTTTATTCTGTTTTTAAACTGTTTCTAATTTTGTTTCATTGGGTTGTCTAAATTTATACTGATTAACGAATTAATTTATTGCATCGTATGGGAGGCGCATTCCCAATCTCGTTGTACCCCTGTACAATGACAATAAAGATATATTGTATTGTAGATTTATTCTCATGATTCACTGCTTTCTCACATGCTTTGTAAAACAGCACACAGTTGTCTGTAGAGAATATATCACTCCCGTACACTATCACCAAATCGTTCAGTTTTTTACATGGTGTTGACTTGACTTTAGGCATTTTGACGCTTGCAGGGGTAGATCCTACAGGAGCGGGGATGCAGACCTCTACAGGCAGGCCAAGTACAAGCTGAGAAGGGGAATCAGAGCTACCAAGGAAAGGTCTCTGAGAAGTTGAGGAGCAAGTTCTCAGCTAATGACCCTTCTTCAGTTTGGAAAGGCTTGCAAGAAATCACAAGTTACAAGAGGAAAGCCCACCGGCCCTTGGACAATCGTCAGCTGTCCAATGACCTGAACACGTTCTACAGCAGGTTCGAGAAATAGAAACTTAACCCTGGTAGCCCCTCCCCCCCTCCCCAACCAACACTTCACACCCACTCACAGCCTGACTCCAGTTTGAAAAGACTGAACCCTTCCCCACCCAACCCTCTCCAATCACCACTTAACACCCACTTACAGCCTGACTGCAAAAGACTGGAGCCTCGTCCACTACCCACGAATGAACGACCATTGGTGGGGCCCCCGGTTTCGCCCTGGCGGTGGAAATTTTCTTACAAGTTACGTTAACACGGCAAAAAAAGGCTGATTTAGGCACTCGATCGTGAAAAAGCCATCATCTTGCTGAAATCATTAAAAAAAGCATGAAAAGGCCATTATGGCAAAATCCTGGGTCCGTTGATCACAGTTCCGAGCTGTGAACAAAAACAGCAGAAACAGGAGTGTGAATTAGGAAAGAAACAGGGAGGAAAACGAGTGGTAATCTCATTGATGATGATCAAACCAGTGAATGATCTAGATAAGAAAATCTTCAAACAAATTCAAACTACATGGAGAAATGAATAGGAAAGAAGTCAGATGATATTAGGAAATTCTCTTTTGCACAAGAATAATTGATGCAGGGAAAGGGCTTCAGGATAGAATGGGGTTGAAGAATCATGAAGGAATCAGTTAGTAGGGGGCTGAGAAGTTGTACTAATGTGCTCTGAATGATTAATTAAGATAAGATGGATGACATTCCATACCATAATTACCTTGTGTTCATTAAAGTTTGAGTCAAGTATGTTGCTCTTGAGTTTTATACGGACCACCCATGTGCTGGCTGCTGCCAATTATCTTTACATAAATCAGCTTTTACTGTTCTTTTGCTGGAGTCACTGGCTGACTGCTTTGTGTGCGTCTGTGTCAGTGTGAATCCATTTGTATTTGTGTTTGTGTCCGTGTATTTCATGTCTGTCTGTGTGTGGATATTTGTACATGCGTATGGGTATATAGTTGTGTGTATCTGTGTGTGAGTGTCTCTATGCATGTCTGTGGATCCAAGGATCCACCAATGATGGTTTACAAATAAAAAGCACAAAGTGCAGGAGTAACTCAGCGGGTCAGACAGCATCTCTGGAGAACATTGATAAGTGACGTTTTAGGTCAGGACCATTCTTCAGACGTGAGTGTGCTTGTAAATATGTGTGTACAAATATATGTCAGTGGCCAGTACTTTCCACCAAATCCAGCCAATATATTGTGGCGATACTGACCCTGCATGAATTGGCCACCTCGTTTTCCCCTGTTGCAGCAGTGACCACTTGCAAAAAGACCTTCACTGACTGCAAAATACTTCTGGAAGATCTTAGGTCAGTGTGCAGATAGATGAAAGCACAATTCCACATGTTACCACCAGGTGGTGGAGTTTACCCACCAGGATAGAATGGGGTTGAAGAATCATGAAGGAATCAGTTAGTAGGGGGCTGAGAAGTTGTACTAATGTGCTCTGAATGCAAAACAGAGGAGACAGTGGCAGATCTGTGCATTATTACCCATGAAAGTTCAACACTAAGGAAAAGATTTACAAGTCACTTGTCATATTTGTTTTCTTCATTTTAAAATCTCGATCTCCCAGTCCACCTCGTTGTGGCCATTGCACTTTTTTTTAATCTGCCCTGTTCCTGTAGTTGTAACCACTATATCTGAACCGTTTCCCTTCTCTTTTTGCACTATCTCATGCGATGATCTGCCATTTTTCACTGTATTTTTTTGTACACTTATCAATAACAAACTAATACCAAGGTATAAAGGAGACCATGAAGAACAGGTGACGTTTTGGGTCGCGGCATTTCTTCAGTCTGAAGATAGGTCTTGACCTGAATCATCACCTATTTCTGTTCTCCAGCGAAGCTGCCTGATCCGCTGAATTACTCCAGCACTTTGAGCCTTTTTTAAAAATAAACCTGCAGTTCCTTGCATCAACATGGTATAATACTCTTGCAATTTCACAGATTACAAAATGTTAATTTTACTACAAATAAGATTTAATTCACCAGCCAGCTTTCACTGTTCCTCAACTTGGCTAGGCTAATTGAAATGATGGATACCTGGAACAAATAACACTGCCTTATTGTGCAAGGTGGTGTAAATGAAAATTTAAAAATCTCAGAAGCTGGAAATTTACAATAAAAATGCTGGAAACATGGAGCAGATCAAGCAGCATCAACGGAAAAAAAACCAGAATTGATATTTGAGGTTAAAGTGCTTCTTGGAAAGAGAAACAGAACTAATGCTTCAAAATCAAAGAGCTTTTGTGGGAAAGGGAAACAGAGTTCATGTTTCAGGTTGAAAATCCATGCTGCTGAATGTTTCCAGCATTTTTCGTTTTTATTTCAGGAAGCTGGTCTAAAACATGTGTTCCCAGTTTCCCAGTTCCCACTAAATCACTCAGATGGTAGTCTGCCTCAGAAACGAGCTGCGAGTGGAAGCTATGGAGGGGGTCACAAGTACAACGTTTGATATGATAGATACGATACCATTATGGCGAGTCTGAAGGCTTGTAATTTTGTTAAAGAAGTTTATTGCGGTAGCAATATTCAATTACAAAGATAACAACCGAGATCGCAGATGACCATTAACTCAAACTATTCACATCGATGTTCTCTTCCCACTGACTGGTTTTGGGCGCCAAAACCACCACGTGACCTTGCTGGCCAATCCGAGGGTTCGACTCTCAGGACCAATCCCTATGGTCGCACCACCATGTGACCTTGCTGGCCAATCCGAGGGTTCGACTCTCAGGACCAATCCCTATGGTCGCTACATGACCCCCCACCCAGAACCCGAGGTACGGAACCTAGCAGGGAGCCGGATTTCACGACCAGAACGAGTAAGGAGAGGGGCTGCAGGAACCACAGCAGCAGGGGGTCCCAGATCAGGGGGAATTGCAGGAGGACGGCCCCGTCGAGGCGGTTGACCGACCAGGACAGGGCGGTCCTGATCCAAGTGTGCAGGTTTGAGCCTGGACACAGAGACGAGCTCACTCCTGCCCCCAACATCTAAGGTGAAAGTGACCATCCCTTTACGCAACACGCGGAACGGTCCTTCATAGACCCTCTGCAACGGGGAACGATGGACATCCCTACGCAGAAACACAAATTCACAGTCCTTCAAGGCTGGCGGTTCATGCACCATGGAACACCCGTGTCGTGAAGTAGGAACCGGAGCCAGGGAACCCACTCGTGCCCGGAGGGATGCTAAAACCGACAGAACCGAGGGCTGCTGTCCAGAGGACTCCGGAAGGAAATCCCCGGACACTGTGAGTGGCGAGCCATATACCAGCTCTGCAGACGAAGTTCCGAGATCCTGCTTAGGAGCAGTACGGATGCCCAGAAGGACCCAGGGCAGCTGATCCACCCAATCAGGGCCGTCCAGCCGCGCACTGAGGGCCGCCTTAAGTTGCCTGTGAAACCTCTCCATGAGCCCATTAGCCTGTGGGTGATACGCCGTGGTCTGCTGCAACCGGGAACCGTACAGCTCCGCAAGCGTATCCCAAAGGGCTGAGGTGAACTGGGACCCCCGGTCGGTGGTGATGACGGACGGAACACCGAAACGGGCCACCCAATGGAGGGCCAGGGCCCGGGCACAAGAGGCGGCGGAGGTGTCGGACAATGGGAAGGCCTCTGGCCAACGGGTAAATCGGTCAACCACCGTGAGTGGGTGAGTGTAGCCCCTGGAGGAAGGTAAAGGCCCAACTAAATCAACATGAATATGGAAAAAACGGACCGCAGGGACCGCAAACTCCTGCACCGGAGGTTGGACATGCCGGTGAACTTTAGCGGTCTGGCAGGGAACACAGGAACGGGCCCAAGCGGTTACTTGTTTCCGCAGGCCATGCCACACAAACCTAGTGGCCACTAAGGCAGAGGTGGAGCAGATGGACGGGTGCGCCAGCCCATGAATGGCATCAAACACCCGGCGCTGAAGGGCGGCCGGCACCACCGGCCTAGGGCGGGGAAGGGAAACATCACACCAGACGTTTGTACCCGCAGGCCCGCAAGCCACTTGGGCCAACTTCAACCCCGAAGTGGTGGACTGGTATGCTGAGGCAGTGTCTGCCAGGCGCTGTGCCTCCGCAAGCTCCTGGAAATCCACCTCGCATTCCACCGCTGAAATTGGGGAAATGGCTGGCCTGGACAGGGCATCAGCAACGGCATTAAGCTTACCAGCGACGTGGTGAATATCCGTGGTAAACTCTGAGATGGAAGTCAGGTGCCGCTGCTGGCGGGCCGACCATGGGTCAGACACTTTGGAAAAAGCGAATGTCAGCGGTTTATGATCAGTAAAGGCCACAAACGGGCGGCCTAGAAAATACCTAAAGTGGCGGACAGCTAAATAGAGAGCCAGAAGCTCTCGGTCAAAGGCGCTATATTTCAGCTCAGCCCGATTAAGCTGTCGGCTGAAAAACGCCAAGGGCTGCCAACTGCCATCTACATGCTGTTCCAAGACCCCTCCCACCGCCACGTCCGACGCATCAACCGTCAGGGCCGTGGGGGCAGAGGTGCTCGGGTGGACGAGCATGGTGGCGTCTGCCGGAGCCATTTTAGCTGCCTCATAGGCCGTCTCGGCCGCAGCGGACCACTCTAACTCGACAGGTTTGCCTGCGAGACACTGGAAGAGCGGATGCATGACCCGTGCTGCTGCCGGCACGAACCTGTGGTAGAAATTCACCATCCCTACAAACCCCTGCAACCCCTTTACCGTGGTGGGCCGCGGAAAGACACGAACTGCCTCCACTTTTTCCGGCAAAGGAGTGGCACCGGCTGAGGTGATCCAGTGACCTAGGAAATCAATAGAGGAGAGACCAAATTGACACTTTGAGGGGTGAATGATGAGCCCGTGGTCTAGAAGCCGTTGGAACACAGTCCGTAAATGGACCAGATGTTCTTGCTCCGAGCGACTGGCGACCAGGATATCATCCAAATAAATAAAAACAAAAGACAATTCCCGACCGACATGGTCCATAAGCCTCTGGAAAGCCTGTGCCGCGTTTTTCAAACCGAAAGGCATACGCAACCATTCGAACAACCCGAACGGAGTGATCGTGGCAGTCTTTGGTATGTCCTCCGGGCGCACAGGTGGTAGCCCCGCACCAAATCAATTTTGGAAAACACCATAGCACCTCCCAGCCCAGACGAGAAGTCCTGGATGTGCGGTATGGGGTAGCGGTCTGCAGTGGTGACGAAGTTAAGACGTCAGTAATCTCCACATGGTCTCCACCCCCAGATGCTTTGGAGACCATATGCAACAGAGAGGCCCACGGGCTGTCGGACCGACGGACAATGCCCATTTGTTCCATCTTCTGAAATTCTTCACGAGCCACCATTAGTTTGTCCGGCGGCAACCTCCGGGCCCGAGCGAAAACGGGGGGGCCCCTCGGTGGAAATGTGATGGACAACGCCGTGCCGGGCAGAAGGGTCGTCAAAACGCTGAACGAGCAGCTCCGGAAACTCAGCCAGGGCCGCAGCATACGGGTCGGAGGCTGCGACAACGGCCTGGACAGTCGGGCTGGGCGGGGTGGCCGGCGGTGGAGCAGAGGGCTCATCACTGCTAGCGGAGGGTCGAAGGCCTTTACCTCGGACATCGGGAACTAGCGAAAAGGCCCAGAGGAAATCTGCGCCCAGGATCGCCTGACCGACTTCCGCGACGATAAACGACCATTCGTACGTGCGGGTGCCGAAAGCCAGAGACATTGCCTGCGTACCATACGTGCGGATGGGGCTACCGTTAACCGCGATGAGGGTAGGCCCTCTCTTACCCGATCGAGCTTCGAGGTCGGTTGGCGGTACGATGCTGACTATGGTTCCCGTAACGACTAAGAACTCTGTGACAATAAAGATATATTGTATTGTATTGTATTGTATTGTGTCTGTGAATCGATCCACGACGTAGAGGCGTCGGTTCTGGCCAATCGCAACTGCCTCTATGTACGATCGGCCGAGGCATTTCCCGAGAAAGTGCAAGGTGAGCGGCAGTTGCGGGCTTCTCCACCCCATCGCAGATGATAATAACACCAGCCGCGCTTGTGCGGATCTTTTTGGCGGGGTTTTGGAGAAATGGCGGGAGTCGCGGCGCCATCTTGGTGTCGCGGCGGGCTGCCCGATGGTGCCGAGACTCTGTTGATCGAACTGTACTTTCGCGATTTCGAAGCCATGAGCGCATCGGCTTTCTCCACGTATGCCACGGGATCCTCGAAAGAACAATCCGTGAGCATAAGCCTAACGTTTTCTAGAAGTTGCTCTCGGAATGCCTGCTCAAACATGAGGCAATCCTTGTGCTCACCTGCCAGCGCCAACATTTCGGCCATGAGGATGGACGGCAGCCGAGATCCGGCATGTGCATAAGCCTCTCAGCTCGATCATGCCTACTAAATCCGAAGGTTCGAAGCATGAGTACCTTCAGCGCCTCGTACTTGCCGTCTGCGGGAGGGGAGGTGATGAATTGCATCACCCGCGCGGACGTCTCAGGCGGTAGAGCACTGACCAGGTAATAATATTTCGTCTCGTCCACCGAGATGCCTCTCAGGTGGAACTGAGCTTCAGCATGGGCAAACCAAAGGTGTGGTTGGTGCGCCCAAAACGGAGGAAGATGAACGCTGACCGCGTTTAGCTGCGGTACGCCGGGCGTTAGAACCGGAGCAGGGGCGTCCTGTCCCTGCATGGTAGGTGATCGGCTAGATCACGTCGGGGTCACCAATATGGCGAGTCTGAAGGTTTGTAATTTTGTTAAAGAAGTTTATTGCGGTAGCAATATTCATTTACAAAGATAACAACCGAGATCGCAGACGACCATTAAACTCAATCTATTCACATCGAAGTTCTCTTCCCACTGACTGGTTTTGGGTGCCAAAACCACCACGTGACCTTGCTGGCCAATCCGAGGGTTCAACTCTCAGGACCAATCCTGGTCGCTACACCATAGAACTTTATTTATCCCAGGAGGGAAATTGATCTACCAACAGTCATAAAACACAAGATACAAGAAATTAAAGTGATGAGTGGAAAGGATTGGGGATGTGCAAAGATTTGGGGATGGGGGGGATGGGATTCAGCCTACCCCACGACACAGGGGGAGGAGTTGTACGGTTTGATAGCCACAGGGAAGAAGGATCTCCTGTGGCGATCTGTACTGAATCTTGGAAGTTATTGCGGGCTGTGGGAGCTTCGACTGCTCCAATGGATGGTTCGACTGCCCTGACTGCGGGAGAAAAATGAGGGAAAAAGATTAGACTTTATTGCCTTCCATCACATTGAGGAATGTGGGGAATCTGCTGTGGTGGATGTTTATTTTAACTTTTATGTAGTTGTCTGGCTTGTTGCTTTTTTTTGGTATGGCTGTATGGGAATTCGCATATCACTGTAACTTAATTGGTACACTTGACAATAAAAGACCTTTGAAACCTTTGAAGATAGAAGAGCTTAGAGGAATGTGGGATAAATGCAGGCAAATGGAACTAGCCCAGAATACCAACTTATTCGCCGTGGACAAGGTAGGCTGAAGGGCCTGTTTCGGTGTAGCTCTGACTCCATGTTGACTTGGACTTATCCTTTCACTGCTATCCAAATGCACCGTTATTACCTTTTTGGTTGCTAGGAACTCCCTTCCTATTTCCACACTGACCTTTGGCTGATGTAAAGGAGGCCACATCAAGAGCACAAAATGCAATATATAAGGTTGGAAGCGGTGCAACATACAAAACACCAATCGGTGATTGGTGATCATCCAAAATGATTTGTTAGCTGTGACGTTCCATTATTATTTGTACAGTACTCCTTTGATGAAAATTGAGCATTGCTGAAGTTTCATTGTTTAATATTGCAATAACATATCGTTTATATTGCAATAACAATAACCTGCACAGTTAGAGGATGGTCTGAGGAGACTGAAGAGGTTCTGAGAGACTGTTTCGAAACAACTGTGTGGGAGGAACTCTGTGATCCCCATGGGGAGGACATTGATGGTCTAACTCAGTGCATCACAGACTATATTAACTTATGTGTGGAGAACACTGGACCCACCAGGACTGTACGGTGTTTCTCCAACAACAACCCCTGGGTCAACCCTGACATAAAGGCTCTCCTTAAGGAGAAAAAGAGGGCCTTTAAGTCGGGAAATAAGGAGGAGCTGAAGGCTGTGCCAAAGGAGCTGAGGAGGAAGATCAGAGAGGGGAAGAACAGCTACAGGAAGAAGATGGAGGACCAGCTGTAGAGGAACAACATCAGTGGAGTCTGGAGAGGCCTCAAAACCATCTCTGGGTACAAGGAAACGAACTCCCGAGCCGTGGGGGACCAGAAGTGGGTGAACGATCTGAATCTTTTCTACAACAGGTTCGATCAGTCACCTACTTCTCCCCCAGTCCAGTCACCCCTGCTGCACCCCCCCCCCCCTCGTCTGCACTTCCAGTACACTGCCCCACCCCCCCTCCCACAGCACCTGGGTCACAGTCACCACCCACTGCTTCTGCTTCTCCTGTCCCAACCCCCCCCCCCACCCCCACCCCCTCCCCCCACACCCTCTCCTCCTCTCACACCCTTGAGCACCCAGCCCCTGTGCTCCAATTTGTCTCTCTCTACAGACCAGATGACAAATTAGCTCAGAAAAATCAATGTGAGGAAGGCGGCTGGTCCGGACGGCATCAGCTCGAGGCTCCTCAAGTCCTGTGCAGACCAGCTGTGCAGGAAAGTGGAACACGTGTTCAAACTGAGCCTGAAAGTGGGGAGAGTTCTACAGCTGTGGAAAACATAGAAAATAGGTGCAGGAGGAGGCCATTCGGCCCTTCGAGCCAGCACTGCCATTCATTGTGATCATCCACAATCAATACCCCTTGCCTGCCTTCTCCCCATATCCCTTAATTCCACTAGCCCCTAGAGCTCCATCTAACTCTCTCTTAAATCCATCCAGTGATTTGGCTTCCACTGCCCTCTGTGGCAGAGAATTCCACAAATTCACAACTCTCTGGGTGAAAAAGTTTTTTCTCACCTCAGTTTTAAATGGCCTCCCCTTTATTCTAAGACTGTGGCCCCTGGTTCTGGACTCGCCCAACATTGGGAACATTTTTCCTGCATCTAGCTTGTCCAGTCCTTTTATAATTTTATATGTTTCTATAAGATCCCCTCTCATCCTTCTAAACTCCAGTAAATACAAGCCTAGTCTTTTCAATCTTTCCTCGTATGTCAGTCCTGCCATCCCAGGGATCAATCTCGTGAACCTTCTGCCTCAATTATAAGGATGTCCTTCCTCAAATTAGGAGACCAAAACTGTACACAATGCTCCAGATGTGGTCTTACCAAGACCCAAATACAACTGCAGAAGAACCTCTTTACTCCTATAATGAAATCCTCTTGTTGTGAAGGCCAACATGCCATTAGCTTTCTTCATTGCCTGCTGTACCTGCATGCCAACTTAGAGTGACTGGTGTACAAGGACACCCAGGTCTCGCTGCACCTCCCCCCTTACCTAACCTAATCCATTGAGATAATAATCTGCCTCCTTGTTTCTGCCGCCAAAGTGGATAACCTCACATTTATCTGTATTATACTGCATCTGCCACGCATCTGCCCACTCATTCAACCTGTCCAGGTCACCCTGCAACCTCCTAACATCCTCTCGGACAGGGTGGTCTGCAGCACAGGGGTTCTGCAGGGAAGAGTGCTAGCTCCTTTCCTGTTCACCCTATACACTGCGGGCTTCAGGCACAGCTCAGCAGACTGCTAACTACAGAAGTTATCTGACAACTCAGCCATCGTCGGCCTCATCACAGAGAACTGATCAGGGAGTTTGTGGACTGGTGCCAGCAGAACCGCCTCCGGATCAACGCGGGGAAAACCAGGGAGATGGTGGTGGATTTCCACAAGCGCAGCCAGGTCCCCCCGACACCGGTGAACATCCAGGGAATGGACATCGGGAGAGTGGACTCTTATAAGTACCTGGGTGTTTACCTTAACAATAAACTTGACTGGACCGAAAATATCAATGCACTGTACAAAAAGGGCCAGAGCAGACTTTACCTGCTGAGGAGACTCAGGTCCTTTGGAGTGCAGGGGGCACTCCTAAGGTCCTTCTACAACACTGTGGTGGCATCAGCCATTTTCTATGGAGTGGTCTGCTGGAGCAGCAGCATCTCAGCAGCGGAGGGGAAGAGACTTGAAAAGCTGATTAGGAAGGCCAGCTCTGTCCTGGGTTGCCCCCTTGACTCAGTACATGCGGTGGGAGAGAGGAGGATGATGGCAAAGATAACATCGCTGCTGGACAACGACTCCCACCCCATGCAGGACACTGTCACTGCCCTGAGTAGCTCCTTCAGTGATAGACTCCTTCACCCCAAGTGCGTGAAGGAGAGATATCAGATGTTCTTCCTTCCCGCTGCTGTGAGACTGCACAACCAGCACTGCTCCCAGCAGTCTAGTCAACAGACCAGTTAACAGTAATAGTAAAACATTTTTTTTTTAAACCCAGTAAATGACAATTATCCTTATCTTTATTTTTATTCATAGTGAATGTATCTTGCTATCGACTTTGCTGCTGTAACACTGCAAATTTCCCCGGTGTGGGACAAATAAAGGAATATATTATTATTATTAACATCATCTTTATTGTGGTCATCAATCACACTGCAATACAGATATGCTGGATGACTGGTGTCAGCATTCTGAGGAAAACCTCCTTGGACAATTGTCAGCTGACCAACGACCTGAACAAGTTCTACTGCAGGTTCGAGAACGGAAACATAACCCTGGGACCGCCTCCCCAACCCCCCCACCCCACAATCACCACTTCACACCTACTCACAGACTGACTCCGTTCTGCAAAGACTGGACCCTTCCCCATCCACTCTTCCCCAATCACTTCACATCAACTCACAGACTGACTCCGTTCTGCAAAGACTGGACCCTTCCCCACCCACTCCCCCCCAATCACCACTTCACATCTACTCACAGACCGACTCCAGTCTGCAAAGGTCCACTGCACACCCCCTCCTTGCTGCCCAACATCAGTCTAGCCACTTCTCCATCTCCAACAATAGAAATTGAGGAGGTGGAGAGGCTATTCAGGAGACAGAAAAGCCAGAAATCTCCAGGACCGGACAATGTTTCCCCCTCTACCCTCATGCTCTGTGCCGAACAACTGGCAGTCCCTGCAAACCTGCACTGTCCCTGCCTGCTTCAAAGTCTCCACTATTGTCCCTGTACCCAAAAAGACAAGGATCACTGGTCTTAATGACTGCAGGCCTGTCACACTGACCTCTAGTCATGAAGACCTTTGAAAGACGTGCTGGCCCAGCAGAAAAACATCACAAACCCCCTGCTGGACCCTCTGCAGTTTGCATACAGGGCCAATAGATCGGTGGATGACGCAGTTAACCTAGGCCTGCACTTCATCCTCTAGAAACCTGGACCGCAAGGGGACCCGTGCAAGGATTTTGTTTGTTGCTTTAGCTCTGTATTTAACACCATGTGCCAGAGCTACTACACTCCAAACTCTCCCAGTTGACTGTGCCTGAACCCCTCTGTTAGTGGATCACCAACTTCCTGACAGGAAGCAGCATGTGAGGCTGGGAAAGCACATCTCGGTCCCGCAGACCCTCAGCATAGGAGCACCTCAAGGCTGCGTACTCTCCCCTCTCCTTTACTCTCTCTACACCAACGACTGCACCTCCACAGACTCCTCTGTCAAGCTTCTCAAGTTTGCGGATGACACTACCCTGATTGGACTGATCCAGGATGGGGAGGAGGAAGTGACACAGCTGGCATCCTGATGCCATCGCAACAACCTGGAGCTCAATGCTCTGAAGACAGTGGAACTGATTGTAGACTTTAGGAGTCAATCAATCAATAGTCATTTATTTGTCACATACACATAAATGTGTAGTGAAATGAAACATTACCCGCAGTTGAAACACTAAGACCAATAAGAATAATCAATAAAAATGCAATAACACATACAATCATACACTAACACCAAACAAAAGAAACATCCATCAGTGAGTCTCCTCCAGTCCCTTCTCACTGTGATGGAAGGCCAAAATGTATTTTCTCTTCCCTGCCGTCTTCTCCCGAGGTCAGGCTGTTGAACTTGCCAGGGGAGGGAGCTCCCCCTCCCCTCACCATCAACAACACAGTCACATCTGTGGAGTCATTTACGTTCCATGGAACCATCATCTCCAGGGACCTTAAATGAGAGGCCACCATCGACTCCAGTCAAGAAGGCCCAACAGAGGATGTACTTCCTGCGGCAGCTGAGGAAACACAATTTGCCACAGGCAATGATGGTCCAATTCTATACTGCTATCATTGAGTCCGTCCTCACCTTCTCCATCATGGTCTGGTTTGGCTCAGCCACCAAGCACGTCATCAGGAGGCTGCAATGAATCGTTCGATCAGCTGAGAAGGTTGTTGGCTGCAACCTTCCCCCCCCCCATTGGCAAACTGTATACTGCAAGGGCCAGGAAGCGAGCGGGTAAGATCATCTCTGACCCCTCACCATGGCCACAAACTCTTCGAAACACTTCCCTCTGGAAGGCGACTCCAGATTGTCAAAGCAGCCACAGCCAGACATAAAAACAGCTTTTTCCCGTTAGTAGCTCTACTCAATAACCAAAGTCTGTGGTCTCTTTTTGCTCTAGTTTATTTCACTCACATGTTTAAACCATAATGTTGTATTCTTAATGTTTTATGCTTTATTCTTAATTGTTTACGTATGTTCGTGTTGTTACTTACACGTGGAGCACCAAGGCCCACTCCTTGTATGTGTACATACTTGGCCAATAAACTTATTCACTTCACTTCATCTTTTGGTACTAACATAACATTGCCATACCCAATCATTAGTCCTGGTTCAGTTCATCAATTGATCTGTGTTTTCCTTCGACTTCTCAAACTTGCATACTTCAGGATCAAGTTAATATCTTGAAGCTGTACTCCTGGAGGACTTGCACAGCAGAAAGTAATCAAAAATCTCATTTGCAAACCTGCAAATCATTCTGATCGGCATTAGTCTCTGTAGTCTTATTTACAAATTGCATCCATCTATAAATTTGTTGAAGGTAGACACAAAATACTGGAGTAACTCAGTGGGTCAGGCAGCATCTCAGGAGAGAAGGAATGGGTGACGTTTCAGGTCAAGACCCTTCTTCAGACTGATGACAGGGGAGGGGACGGGACAAAGATAGGATGTAATCAGAGACAGGAAGACTAGTAGAACTGGGAAGGGGATAGAGAGGGGAAGCAGGGACTACCTGAAGTGGGAGAAGTCAATGTGAATTGCCCAAGCAAAATATGAGGTGATGTTCCTCCAATTTGTGCTGGGCCTCACTCTGACAATGGAGGAGGCCCAGGACAGAACGGTCAGCGTAGAGTTGGAGGGCAGGAGGAATCACGGAAAGGGAGCAGTGAGAGAGCATGTTGCTAAATTCTCATTGAAGAAAGGAGAACTTCTTCAAAGTCTTGAGGAGGATTTGCAGTGGAGCGGCAAGATGTGTAGGAAAAAAAACTAGATGCTGGTTTAAATCGAAGGTAGACACAAAATGTTGGAGTAACTCAGTGGGTCAGGCAGCATGGGTGATGTTTCGGGTCGAGACCCTTCTTCAGAATTTGTTGACATCAAATTCAAATTAAATTAGATCTTCAGCAGAATGGAGTCCCTAACAGTTAAATGCAGGCCTTTTTACCTTCCTCGCGAATTTACAGGGGTTATAGTAACAGCAGTCTACATCCCACCGAATGCTAACGCTAGCACAGCTTTAGGTTACCTGCTCGGTGCAATAAACTCACAACAGAGCACATATCCAGAAGCAGCCCACATCATAGCCGGGGACTTCAACCATGCAGACCTAAAGTCAGTTCTCCCGAAACTTGAACAACACATAAGATGTGCTACCAGGGGGAAAAACACACTAGACAAGGTTTACTCAAATATTAAGAAGGGGTTCAGGGCAGCACCACTACCACACCTGGGGCAGTCAGATCACCTGTCCATATTCCTAACCCCAGCATACACCCCACTCAGGAGGAAAGCTCCAGTCACCATAAAGACTGTTAAGACATGGCCTGAAGGAGCTTCCTCGCAGCTGCAGGATTGCTTCGAAAGGACCAACTGGGATATTTTTGAGGATCAGGACTTGGAGGAGTACACATCAACTGTACTTTGCTACATCCAAAACTGTGTTGACAATGTCACCGTCGACAAACGCATCCGGTTGTACCCAAATCAAAAACCCTGGATGACAAAGGATGTCAGGTCTCTCCTCAAGGACCGTAACACCGCCTTCAGGTCTAGTGATAGAGCTCTATACAGTGCTGCTAGAACCAACCTGAAGAGAGGCATCAAGGATGCCAAAGCGTCCTACAAGAGGAAGATTGAAGACCACTTCTCCAACAATGACCCACGGCGGGTATGGCAAGGCATCCAGCACATCACCAACTACAAGACCAGCAACCGCACGACTGCCGACGGCGACGCCTCGCTGGCTGAGGAACTTAACTGTTTCTTTGCTCGTTTCGAGGTGAAAGCTACAGTGGCAGACATTACACCCTCTCCAGCACCTGACAGCAACACCTTCACTGTGCAGGAGTATGATGTTAAGCGCGTGCTCAGAGCAGTGAATCCCAGGAAAGCTGCAGGCCCCGATGGTGTGACGGGCAGAGTGCTGAGGGAATGTGCAGACCAATTATCTGAGGTCTTCACAAAAATCTTCAACCTGTCCCTTTTAAAATCCACCATCCCTCCCTGCCTGAAGTCCGCCATAATCATCCCACTGCCGAAAAAGTCTGTCATCAGCAGTCTTAACGACTACCGTCCGGTAGCACTCACACCGGTCATCACAAAGTGCTTCGAGAGACTGGTCCTGCAGCACATCAAAGCCAGCCTCCCACCCACCTTCGACCCACACCAGTTTGCCTACAGAGCAAATAGGTCTACAGGGGATGCCATCGACACTGCTCTTCACACTGCACTGACCCACCTTGAACACCAGGGGAGCTATGTGAGGATGCTCTTCCTCGACTTCAGCTCTGCCTTTAACACGGTCATCCCGAGCAGACTGGTCACCAAACTTTCCGACCTTGGATTTTCCCAAACCATCTGCAAATGGATCAAGGACTTTCTGACCAACCGCCCCCAGACAGTCAAAATAGGCCCTCACCTCTCCTCCACCATTACACTGAGCACCGGCTCACCACAGGGCTGTGTGTTGAGCCCCATCCTTTACTCCCTCTACACTCACGACTGCGCCCCCACCCATCCCACCAACACCATCATCAAGTTCGCGGATGACACGACTGTGGTTGGACTCATCTCAGAAGGAGATGAGACAGCCTATAGGGATGAAATCCAAAGGCTGGCAGCATGGTGTTCAGTGAACAATCTGGTCCTGAACTCCTCCAAAACAAAGGAACTTATAATTGACTTTAGGAAAACCAGTGGAGATTACGACCCACTCTACATCAATGGGGCCTGTGTGGAAAGGGTACCAGCTTTCAGGTTCCTGGGTACGCACATCGCAGAGGATCTCACCTGGTCTACCAACACCATCACCACAGTAAAGAAGGCACAGCAGAGACTCCACTTCCTGAGGATCCTCAGGAAAACCAACCTGCAGGAGAAGCTCATGTTGTCCTTCTATCGCTGCTCCATCGAGAGTGTGCTGGCATACTGTATAACCACATGGTATGCCAGCTGCTCAGAAAAGGACAGGAAGGCCCTTCAGAGGGTCATCACGACGGCCCAGAAAATCATCGGCTGCTCACTGCCCTCCCTGGAGCACCTGTTCAGCCTACGCTGCCTCAGTAGAGCAGGCAAAATAATAAAAGATCCATCCCACCCCGGCCACCGTCTGTTTGTTCATCTGCCCTCTGGTCGACGTTTCAGGTCGATAAAATCCCGAACAAACAGACTTAAGAACAGTTTTTACCCCAGGGCCATACGAGAACTGAACACTACCTTTGCACTAGGCAACACTAAAAAATCTTTGTACTTAACATAATTGTATTTAATTGTATTTATGTATTTATTTGTTTTTGCATTTATTGCATATATGTTTGTACGCACCGTCAGGATTGGCTATTTTTTAATTTCGTTGTACTCGTTGCAATGACAATAAATGAATATTATATTATTATTATAATGTACTTGGGCTTTACCACTTCCTTAATCACCCACTGGAGAGCCATGAATGAATAGCACACCTTATTCAAGTCAGCCACAAATGGGGGTACATTTCAATAAAGTGTCAAATTTAGTTCAGTTTAGAGATACAGCGTGTTAACAAACTCTTCGCCCCACAAAGTCTGCGCAACCAGCAATCCATACACAATGCTAGCATTTTAAAGCACATCACTGCCATCTTTAATGATATCTTTAAGATCCATCATGGGCAGTCTACGCAGAAACAATGAACACTTCCATTTTAAATCTCCAAACTATTGAGCATCCCAAGCCCGGCAGTGATATTTGAATGCTAATTTAAGATTATGTATTCATCAATGGTTCAAGATTCACATTTTTTTTTAAATGCTTTTTAAAAAAAAAATTAGGCTTTAAATAAATTCTTAAACAGCACAAGCAGAAATACATTACTGGCATTTTGGTTAAAAGTAAAATGACCCACAAGTTCACAATCTATATACGAAAACTCTCATTTGTTTGTTCCTGAACTATAACCAAAACGGTACACGATAGTGTGACAATTTTAGGCCCACCTTACTCACTGTCATTCCGTTGGTGCTAATGGAAGAAGTTTCATTGAAATCGATGTTATATATTTAAAGTTATTTGCGTTTTAATGTTTAAATCTATCTCCTAGGGAGGGAGGGGGAGGATAAGGGGGGTTGAGGGGGATGGAGTGTGGGGGAAGGGAATGGAAGGGGGATGAGAAGGAGGGAGGGGGGAGGAGAGGTTTGGGCCTAACGGGTCCACTTGGTCCTAATGGCATCAACCTTGGTTAACTCAAGGGTTCCAGCCAAGCCCTGGTCCAGCTCAGGCTGCATTTCTCAAAGGCAAAGAGGACAATGGGTCATGGGTGTGTAAACTCTTTTATTAAACATGTTTAAGTGAAAAATAAATTCCATTTAAAAGTTCTTTATACAAAAGCCATCTTATTGCATTTTGAAAAAATTAGCTGCAGCGTCCCACAAGATTTAAATTCTGAAGTCATATAAAAGCAGAGTGCAGTTAGCTGCAGAGTGGCAGGTCAAATCTAGATATACAAATTAAATATTCTCCTCAGATTCACTTTATAGTGTTGCTTATCTTGTTATTCTAAATGTAGGTGGATTTTAATTTCAGTACATTAAGAATTTCAGTACATTAAGAACTTTTGAATTTAAATACATCACTAGTTTCATGGATACAAGCACTAAAGGTTTCCCCATACTTCAACCAAGGAGCTGATCTTCATTGGCAAAGCTAAAGAGCAGACTATTTACTTCAGCATGTCAAGGCAATTCCAGAATATTTTTCTTCCTCCGCGAATTTGATTTGGGAGGGGCCAATATTCATTGTCCTCACGCAGGCCAATGTTTCAACTTAATGGTACCATAACACTGTCAAAAATCAGTTAATTTGTATCTGATCAGTGTCAAACAGTACCACTTCTACACAATGTCATTAGGCGTTTAAAACATTTTGCCTTTCATTATTCCCATGTATTAATATATCCTGCAAATAATCAGATGAACTGAGGTGCAGCCTGATAAAGGGGTAAATCCATTTTTGCCAATACTACCCCATTATCTAAATAAACTTTCTTTGTACCCCACAATTAAGAAAAGCTTCTTCCACTTCCCAGCGATGCAGTAAAACTACCCATAAGATGTGCAAGTTCTAAGCAGGGATGACTGACGAAAAGTCTGAAGAGTCCCAACCCAAAACGGGTTGCTGCCTGACCTGCGGAGTTGCTCCTGTCTATACTAGATTTCAAAGCTTATCTTTAAAAAAAACCTTAGCTCCCTACCACCGGTGTTGGATCAAAATGAAAGGATTTATGTGGCTCTGCAGCAAAATTATTCTTTTCAGTCTGCTTTGCACTATTCTGTGCATACAAGAACTCAATTCAACAGTTCAACTGGCACACTGTCACAATTTACAACAACCCAGCAATAGTTCAAAATGGTAAATGTGCTGAGTAACAAGTGTTAGAGGAATAATGAGAAACTTAAAAACAAAGATAGAAATAGTTTATTTCAAAAATGAGAACATTGAAAAATGGTCCACAGTCAACATAACTACAAACCATTCTCTGCAACACAAGGAATCTCTTTAAGCAAGGTAAACCTCTAAACAAAATGTTTCGGTCCAAATTAAAGATCGAGGTGTGGAAACATAAAATGGAAAACAAAAGGAATGAGCAGATCATTACATTCAGGGCAGTATTTCAACACCATGTAAGAAACTGGCTCTGTGCAACAAAAAGATCTTGCATTCAAACCAAACTTGCTGCCGTTATGGAGAGGTTCATCATAAAACTTTTTCTTTTGATTTAATAAATTAAGCTTTGTTCACCTCCACTTGAAAGTTCTGCACTCGGATCTGTTCTTAAACAAATGTTGCTACTTATAACCAACTAAAGATAGAAGACATAAATAATGGCTTCAACCATCTATCCTTCACCCTTCCAACACACTGAAATAGTGTTTCTGTAACAAGAATCCTTCACTAGTGTAATTGATGAAAGAACATGTACTGTATCAGTAGCAACGCAATAGCACTTTCCCAGCAAAACCAGAGTAAAATTCTTGAACCCCTAATCACACTTTTTAGTTCAACATTTGGATAAAGCTATTAATGTTTCCCTTACTGTTTCAGATAGCCGCATCTCTAGGATGAACCCCTTTCTTCATTTCCCCCTTTTCTACAAGCTCTCCTGAAATAAGCTGTTTGGTGCATGTCCCTGGAATGCATGTAAAACTGAAGCACTGAAGTAATCACAGCCTTGGGTATTCTATCTAGAGGCCGTTGATAAAAATCATTCCCCATGAGGTTTGACGTTGAAGACCACGGTCATCGTCAAGACTGCCATAATCAATTGGATTAAAACACATGGATTTAGTAATAAATGTATAGAGGTATGCTTCCAAGATTCCCAAGCCAGGAAAGTAGATTTGGGAGAAATTAGTGAAAAATTAGTTCTTTAAAAGGAGAAACGACATTCATTTATGAACATTCAATGTATCAACCTATAATCGAGGGCTGGGGTTAAAGATTGTAGGAATGATTCAAACTAAAAATAGGATTCAAAAATTATTAAACAAGCATGATTTATAATAGATCAATCATGGCATAGGTTTTGGAAAGAGTGAGATTTCAGGCCAACAATCCAAGGAGACTGACTCCTCAACTGCAACCATTACCTCGGTTTTTGGAACAGATTAAATTTGGGGCACCACATTTCTGGTGCTTTCTCTTGAATAATCCGCCAACAGACCGCCAAGACACCAACAAGTGTTAATCACAACACTTGGCTAACCATGTAAATGATCAAGCTGGATTATTACAAACAATAAGCAAATACATATATGGCCAGTTGCAATGAAGGGTGCAAAGCAGTTCAGATAGCTTAACATTTCCTACACCACAGAGAAAACCTTACTCCCACTGGATTAATAGGACCCAAGTGATTCACTACGTCATATGCTGCCCAACAGATTCTCAAACTGGAAACCCTAATGAATGCAACCCAGGGGAGGGGAGATTTGTCTGCTTATCATTCAGTGAAAACACTCCACCCTTCATTTGCAACAGCAAAAGTTGCAATGACTACATTCATTTCACTGAAAAGAGGGAGCAATCCATCAAAAATTAAACCTGGAAATCCAATGAAATTTCTACCCACTCTCTATTAATCTATTAAAACTAAATCCAAACTTTGTGTCTGTAGCATATTTTGCATGTTCTGTGAATTGGAGCACCAGAAAGGTTAACTTGTCAGAGCAGTACCTACAGTTTCCATTCCTGCCTGGGTGCCATTGGATTCTTGATCACCACCACCTTGTTACAGATATATACAGCTGCTGATATTGTTGCAGCGCAATCAATATAACTTCACTCCTTTCAAACACGGGTTTGAATAGAATATCTTTCACAGTAACGACTGGTAGTTCCTACATTATCCCTCAATTTTCACATGACCAAAGCAAGGTTTCCAATTACAAAGAGGAGACAGTACAATAAAATATATTTGTGCAGTAGTTAACCAGAGCCTTAATTCATCAGCTTTGTCCCCTCAAGTCAGACAAATTCAATTCCACTCAGAAAGTTATAAATAATCCAATTCTTGTTTAGTTACCCAGAGAGTGTCAATGAGATCTCACAAGTCTAACCCCATCTCCATGATCACATTTGGTCAAAGCGAGGTTCGTGTTGCACAATATATCATAGCTAGAGTGAAACGTTCCAGAAAATATGCATTATGCAAGTCTCAAGGGGATGTTCACAGGACATTGCAAATGCCTAAAAATTTCAAAAACATTAAAATTAGTCAACTTATTTAACAAAGCTTTGAAAAAAATGAAACATTTACAGTGGCTTGACAAGATACTGGAAGTCGAGAGGCAGCATACCAGAGTTAACTCCAACCATTTGTTGCTGCCTTTTAAACAGCAAAGGCTTATTTCAAAAAAACAAAATGGCAAAAACCTGTTGCTTCTTGCCAAGTTCCATTTGGAGGCACTGCATGTCAGAGGTTAGAGGGGACAAGAGGATAAAATTTGGCAAAATCCAATGAGCCATGACTTGTGACTGAAAATGTGCTTTTGCCCAATCAGCCTTGTACTGTATTAAATCAAATCAAGAACAGACCATTGCATTCAGGCCTTACACCAGTTTCTTGGCCTCAAAGAAACTTTTCAAGTGTCTCATCTGCCAGATGCCAGTTAGAATAAGTATCAGTGTTTGCACGATTGACCACCATAATACCCTTTGATTGGTGCTTTCACTGGTCCCCCGGAACCGTTCCTCACGATACTGAAACAAGAAAAATTATTTTAGGAAATAGAATCCAGTGCGTTGCAGGCCATATCTTGTAGGTCTCATTATATTATCAATACAGCCATTTTGTAGCCATTCACATTGCCTATTGTAGGAGATCTCAAAGCACATATTCAGCTTTTCTAATAACAGTTACCACTAAACAGGTCATTCATTAACTACCATGGATATCAAAGAATATTAAGAATTAACCATGTCTACATACAAATTCATACATGTTTCACTATGTTGTTAAAACATTGGTACTGGAGGGTAACCAAGGAAGATCGATGACACTTTCCAGCACTCTGCTAATGAATTAAAAATAGACCAACTGGTAGTTAAGTAGGTTTGATATGGACCCCTTTTCTTTATTCACAGGTTATCTATCAGATTGCTAGGAAGTTCTGGTATTATAAACTTATGAAAACAGTTCTGGTATTATAAACGTATGAAATACGTGGCTAGATCTGGAAGGCATGCGTTCAATATTACAGCAGGAAAGTTTGGTCCTTTATTCTTCGTCTCATCATCTTGGCCATCTTTTGCTAACAAAAAGTAAATAGGCAAAAGACTGCCTTCTGTGATGGCGGAGGAACCAGAGATGCTTCACTGACTTCGCCAATGCAGTTCAATATGGCTGTAATAATCTCAGCTTTGACTTTAACACTCAGTGGGCTACAGCCAGCAAAGGGAAAACTGCAACTTAATCCCATTTCTGAAAATGTTTATCACCATTAAAGGCACAGTATTCAATTGCCATTTCATTCATTCTGATTATCCTCATACAAAGTACAACGTTCCCTACATTAAACCATTGCATGGACAGTGCATTATACCTGCAGAGCTACAGTTAATCAATAGTTCTTTGATTCATTACCAGCCATCCTGTCCAACTGTTTGGTAATTACCTGCATCATTGAGCATGGCAGTAAATTACATTTTGCAGCTTACGAGTTTTGTTGGTACAAATGTAAATTGTTTTACCCTGGAGTAAATCAGATTTGCACACATTTCAGGGTGACTTAGTGCCCACTAGGAAATTAAAATCTTGGTAATTTCATTTTTCACGAAGGCCTCCCTCAAATGGCACTGAAAGCAGCCCAAGTAAAATTTAAGTCCTGTTTTTTTTCAAACTATTCACCCGAAAAAATATTCTTTCTGACTGACAGAACTAACACCGATTTCCTGAATCCATACTATTTGTAATTCAAATTGTTCCCCGCCATCCTGGGAACCCAAGGTATTTATTCACAAAATGCTGGAGAGAAGGAATGGGCGACGTTTCGGGTCGAGACTCTTCTTCAGACTGATGTCAGGGGGCGGGACAAAGGAAGGATATAGGTGGAGACAGGAAGACAATGGAAGATCTGGGAAGGGGGAAGGGAAGAGAGGGACAGAGGAACTATCTAAAGTTGGAGAGGTCAATGTTCATACCACTGGGCTGCAAGCTGCCCAGGCGAAATATGAGGTGCTGCTCCTCCAATTTCCGGTGGGACTCACTATGGCACTGGAGGAGGCCCATGACAGAAAGGTCAGACTGGGAATGGGAGGGGGAGTTGAAGTGCTCAGCCACCGGAGATCAGATTGGTTAGTGCAGACTGAGCGCAGGTGTTGAGCGAAGCGATCGCCGAGCCTGCGTTTGGTTTCGCCGATGTAAATAAGTTGACATCTAGAGCAGCGGATGCAATAGATGAGGTTGGAGGAGGTGCAGGGGAACCCCCGTCTCACCTGGAAAGACTGTTCGGGTCCTTGGATGGAGTTGAGGGGGGAGGTAAAGGGACAGGTGTTACATCTCCTGCGGTTGCAGGGGAAAGTGCCCGGGAATGGGGTGGTTTGGGCAGGAAGGGACAAGTGGACCAGGGAGTTACGGAGGGAACAGTCTCTGCGGAACGCAGAGAGGGGAGGGGATGGGAAGATATGGCCAGTGGTGGGGTCCCGTTGTAGGTGACGGAAATGCTGGCGGATGATTTGTTGGATACGCTGGCTGGTGGGGTGGAAGGTGAGAACGAGGGGGATTCTGTCCTTGTTACGAATGGGGGGGAGGGGGAGCAAGAGCAGAGCTGCGGGATGTAGAAGAGACCTAGTGAGAGCCTCATCTATAATGGAAGAGGGGAAGCCCCGTTTCCTGAAGAATGAGGACATCTCTGATGCCCTAGTGTGAAACACCTCATCCCTGGCGCAGATGCGACGTAGACGGAGGAATTGGGAGTAGGGGATAGACTTTTTGCAGGAGACAGGGTGGGAAGAAGTGTAGTCCAGATAGCTGTGCGATTCAGTGGATTTATTGTAGATGTCAGTCACTAGCTGTTCCAACCTCAAATACAGCCTCACATATGCCCTACCCTTTGCCTGTGGAGGTCAGATACTCACAGTTGCCTCAAGAACATTTGAGACTGTTGCAGCACCATGACACACCATGAGATCGCTGCCCATAGCTGCATAAGTGAGATCCCCTGCAAGCTATATACTAGAGGACACAAGACTTCCATTCTTCCTTCAGAACACAGGAACTTGCAAAAAGAAAATAGCTGTTCACCACCACCTTATCCTGGCCTCAGTTCCCATTGGGAGCATTCATCCATCAGCCCCTCCCTTAAATCACTTCAGCTTCTATTTATTCAGCAGAAATATTCCTCCACAGATAGAAGAGCATTACATCCTCTAAAATATTTTCCACTAAGAGTTAGCTGCAGATATTGCACACCCCTGATGCGACATGCCATAGGCCGCAAGAACTTGCAATGAATCGATAGAGGACACAGCATTAAAAAAGTCAAATTTGGTACATTACTACCCGAGGAAGTTCAATAATGAAGAATTCTTCAACGTTACAAACAGCTTTGTTGCAGTTACTAAGCAAGAACGTGGTGTGGATCAAACACAAGCCCAGTGACCATTACTCAATTCCCTGAAGCAGAGTAAAAGGACTTTTCAAATTTTAATAAAAATGAACTGTAGATGCTGGTTTATACCAAGATAAACACAAAATGCTGGATTAACTCTGCGCGTCAGGCATCATCTCTGGAGAAAATGGATTGGTGACGTTTCAATCTGAAATGTCACTTATCCGTTTTCTCCAGAGATGATGCCCGTGTCATTTGGTTACTCCAGCATTTTGTGCCTATCTTTTCAAATGTTATTGTTGCTACATATCCACATTCAGTTTCTCTTTCTGCATACTGACCACTTCCAACTTTATTTTCTTACCCTTCAAGTTTACACCACTCCTAACCTCACTTTCTATTTTCATTGCTGTCTTTATCCTCCTGCCAGCACTTGTCTTAATCTCTTCCATCCCAAGGATTTTCCCCTCATTGATTATGTATGCCCCCTCATTCTTCTTACTCTTGTGATAATTACGAATCAACCTCTTATTAACACCTATGATAGGATTCTTTCCCATTTTTTCCCTTCACACAAATATTCCTGGTCCCCTCACATACCTCCTCAATAATTGTATCTTAGCTCCATTTACTCCTTCCTCACCCTCACTTTCCCAAATCCACAGCTATCTTTATAATACGTGCATATTGTTGCCACCTGCCTCCACCCCCACCCCCAATGCCTGCCAACTTACTCGCTGGTAGTTCTGCTCTTTCTGTATTTGCTCCACTTGTTCGATCAGCTGCCTCACTCGAAGCTGAAGCTCAGAGAGCTTGTCCTTGGCTGCAATCTCCACATAATCATTTGCATGTTCACCAACCTGGATGTCCAAGTGAACCCGCTGTAACAGAAAAACAAAATCCTTATTCAAGCATATTCTATGCAATTACCAAGAGGCTCATCAGCATTGCACATCTGGGATCTACCCTGTCTGAATGGATTAGTACTAAAAGAACCATGAAACTCTTGATGTTGCCTGACCTGCGGAGTTACTCCAGCATTTTGTGATACCTTCGAGGAAACTCAAGATAATCTTCTTCAGAGAAATGTGTACATATAAACATATACATATTGCAGAAGCATTTTATAATTGTGTAATAAGGTAATATTTTTGTAATTCCGTTTGCTATTTCTGAAGCCATAAGATGCTGCAAATGGCTATTAGAATGTAATGCTTTTGTCTACAGCGCCCGGAGGGCGTTACATAACTTCTGCTGCGTCAAACGCAAGAAGAAGAAGAATGTAATGCAACAGATGGGAGAGAAAAATGATAACTGGAATCTGAGCTAAATTGCATTATCAGAGCTCCATAATTTTCACTTTTACATCCCTCCACTGTAAGGGAATGTAGAAGAATTCTGACAATTCATTGGTCTATCAACAGATTAGTAGACTCCTGCTTTCTTTGAGTAAAGAGCAGAGAAACTGATAGGGCCAACATCAGATTATTAGACATTGGGGGTCATTTAAGGCACAGTAGTATCAAACAGGGGAATATGTAATAAAACAAATTCAGATACCCACAACGAAGATCACTGCTCTTTTTAATTGAATGGTATGGTGAATACAGGGGAGTTGGGATAGGGGAGGTGAGATTTAGGATAAATCACGCTATAGGAAACCCGATTTGATAAAATTGTTTAGATTTATGAGATTTAGGTTGAATTTTTTTTTTAAAAAGCTTTCAATGACTACATGGTCAACAAATGAGACATGTTTAAGAGGTCCAGAAAAGAATTAGAAGTGACAAGAGGACATTTTTTGTTCTCTGTACCAAATGATTAGAATCTGGAATGCAATAGGTGATTAGGTGGATACCTTTAAACTGAAGTTCTTAAAAGTGTTTTGAAAAGACATCTGGGATACAAAATTGAGGAAAAGAGCAAGATTGTTTTTAGAAAGAGCCAGCCCAAATGCTTTTGCACCATACAAACCTATGGTGCTATAAAAGACTGCCACAGTACAGCGACAAAGGAAAGAATACCACTTTAAACTTCTGTCAAATAGTACTTTGGAGTCATAGAGGCATACAGTGTGGAAACAGGCCCTTCAGCCCAACTTGCCCACATTGCCCAGCTACACTAGTCCCACCTGCCCACGTTTGGTCCATATCCCTCCAAACCTGTCCTGTCCATGTACCTGTCCAACTATTTCATAAATGTTGGGATAGTCCCTGCCTCAACCACCTCCTCGGGCAACTTGTCCCATACAGCCAACATCCTTTGTGAGGAAAAAGTCACCCCTCAGATTCCGATTAAATCTTTTCCCCTTCACCTTAAACCTATGTCCTCAATTCACCTACTCTGTGCATCAATCCAATCTATTCCTCTCATTTTATACACCTCAATAAGATACCCCTCATCCTCCTGCACTCCAAGAAATAGAGTCCCAGCCTACTCAACCTCTCCCTATAGCTCACACCCTCTAGCCATGGCAACATCCTTGTAAATCTTCTCTGTATCCTTTCCAGCTTGACATCTTTCCAATAACCTGGTGCCCAGAACTGAACACAATACTCTAAAGTTCTCCCACCAGTCTTACTGTCTCCGACTACATTCTATCTCTGTCCCGCCCACTCCCGACATCAGTCTGAAGAAGGGTCTCGATCCGAAACTTCACCATTGCTTCTCTTCAGAGATGCTGTCTGTCCTGCTGAGTTACTCCAGCATTTTGTGACCGCCTTCGATTTAAACCAGCATCTGCAGTTTTTCCTACACATTTTGTCTGCTCCACTGCACAATCTCCTCAAGGTATGTCTACTTTGAAGAAGTTCTCCTCCTCTCTCCGACGAGAGGTCAGCAACATCGTCTCTCAATGCTCAGCCAGTTCTCCCACCAGTCTGTCTGCCCAATCCCGCTGAGTTACTCCAACATTTTGTGTCTACAATACTCTAAATGCAGCCTCACCAACGTCTTATACAACTGCAACATGTCCTCCCAACCTCTATACTTCAATACACTGATTGATGATGGCCAATGTGCTAAACGCTTTTTTAACCACCCAATCTACCTTCAATTCCACCTTCAAGGAACCATACATCTGCACTCCTAGATCCCTCTGCTCCACAACACTCCCCAGAGCCCAACCATTCACTGTATAGGTCCACCCATATTAGACTTCCTAAAATTCAACACCTCACATTTCTCTGTATTAAATTCTATCAACCATTCCTCAGTCCACCCGGCCAATCGATCAAGATCCTGCTGCAATTCATCCCAACCATCTTCAATATCTGCAAAACTACCCACTTTTGTATCATCTGCAAACTTGCTAATCTTGCCGTGTATGTTCTCATCCAAATCATTGATATAGATGACAAACAATGACGGGCACAGCACCAAAACCTGTGGCACACCACCAGTCACAGGCCTCCAGTCCCAGGAGCTTCCTTCCACCATCACCCTCTGCTTCCCTCCAAGAAGCCAATTTTCTATCCATTCAGCTATCTTTCCTTGGATCCCATGCATCTAACCTTCCGGGCAGCCTACCACACAGCCTGTGGCGGATCAGGCCACTCCTCGGGTCAGCCCCCTCGTTACGTGACGGACAGGTGAAAGGAGTTAAAAGCCAGACCAAGGGAAGGCGTGGATCATCCCTTGGAGAACTACGCTGTGGGCACCAGCTCACAGCCTAATAAAGAATCTAACAAAACACTGCCTGGCGTCTTGCCTTTTCTCTGGCCTCCGCCAGGCCACTACATTGGTGACCTCGACGGACATCACAAGTAGTGATGTCGAACAATGGACAACCCGGTCCTGCCGCCCTCGCGCAACCCGGTCCTGCCGCCCTCGGCCCTGCCGACCTCGAGGCCGTCTCCCTCAAACTCCCGACCCTGTGGACCGAAGAGCCTGAGGTCTGGTTTCAGCAGGCAGAGGCACAGTTTGCTGTGCGAGGGGTAACCGTCGACTTGACGAAGTACTTTTACGTCGTCGGCGCCCTGGACCAGGCGACAGCAAGGCGAGTAAAGCCCTACCTTAATGAACCCCCCGCGGATGACAAATATAAGGGCCTGAAAGAACTCCTTATCAGGAGGTTCGGCCTCAGCGACGCCGAGAGGGCAACTCGCGTTATGAGCCAGGGGGGGCTCGGGGACCGACGGCCGTCGGCCCTTCTGGAGGACATGCTCGCCCTTATGGGCAACCACCCGCCCTGTTTTTTATTCAAGCAGGCCTACCTGCGGCAGCTCCCCGTCGACCTCCGTTCTCAGCTCGCAGAGGACCCCTTCACCGACACGCAGCGGCTGGGCGAGCGCGCTGACCAAATTTGGATGTCCCGTCGGGAGGACCTGGCAGCCCTAGCCGTCTTTTCCGCGGCGTCGGAAGGCCAACAGCAAGCTGGGGCCGCCGTCGACCCCGTTTCAGGGCGACCCCCGCGGCGAAATCCGGCCGCCATCGGGAACCCCGGTGCCGGCACGTCCTTCTCGCACGGCCCGCCGACAATTCAGCCAGACGCCACCAGAGGTCGCTGGTGGTCGGCCCAAGCAGCACCACCTCCAATACCGCTGGAGACCACCGGAGGTCGCTGGTGGGCATCCCAGTCTGCACCACCACCGGACACCAGCAAAAGCTGGTGCTATTGTCACCGTCGTTGGGGACCGAACGCCAAGCAATGTCGCCTATCCTGTGCTTTTCCGGGAAACGCGAGGGCCGGCCGTCAGTGATCCCTTCGGCGGCCGGCCAGATCCATCGCGTGTTCGCTCGGGATCGCCGCACCGGGGGTCGGTTCCTCGTCGACACTGGAGCAGAGGTGAGCGTCCTACCTCCTTCCACCGCCGATATCCATACGGGCAAACACGGCCCCCTCCTCACTGCGGCGAACGGTAGCCCCATCAACACTTACGGGGTCTGCCAGCTCGCCCTTAACTTCGGCGACAGCTGGTTCACGTGGCAGTTCATCATTGCCGATGTATCCCAGCTGCTGCTGGGCGCCGACTTCCTGCGGGCGCATTCCATGCTCGTCCATCCTAAGGAGGATGCCCCAACCGCCCTGACCGTGGACGCTTCGGAGGTGGCGGTCGGCGCGGTGCTAGAGCAGCACATCGACGGGTGTTGGCGGCCACTCGCCTTCTTTAGCAGGCACCTCAGCGGGGCCCAACGGCATTACAGCACGTTCGACCGGGAGCTCCTCGCCCTCTACCTCGCGGTACGCCACTTTCGGTACTTCCTAGAAGGGAGACCTTTTACCGCGTTCACCGACCACAAGCCACTCACATTTGCGTTCGCCAAGGTTTCGGATCCGTGGTCTGCGCGGCAACAGAGACAATTGGCTTATGTGTCGGAATATACCACCTCAATTCGGTTCGTGGAGGGAAAAAACAACAGGGTGGCCGACGCCCTGTCTAGACCCGCGATCCACGCCGTCCTACAAATGGCCGGGGGGATCGACTATTCCGCCCTAGCAGCCGCACAGCTGGGGGACGAGGAGATGGCCGCCTATCGTACAGCCGTGTCCGGCCTGCAGCTGGAGGACATTGTCTGTGGCCCCGGGGATACAACACTGTTGTGCGACACCTCCACTGGCCTGCCGCGGCCCATCGTCCCTGTCGTCTGGCGTCGCAGGGTATTCGAGGTGCTCCACGAGCTGTCTCACCCCTCCATTCGGGCGACGGTGGCCCTTGTATCCTCCCGTTTCATGTGGCACGGGCTGCGTAAGCAGGTCGCACACTGGGCACGTACCTGCATCCCGTGCCAAACTTCAAAAATCCAGCGACACGTGCGTGCGCCTCTGCAAGAGTTTCGTGTCCCTCGGCAGCGTTTCGACCACATTCATGTAGACATCGTGGGGCCGCTGCCGCCGTCCCGGGGCATGACCCACCTCTTCACTGTGGTAGATCGCTTCACGCGGTGGCCGGAGGCCATTCCGCTGGCAGACACCTCGACGGCCACCTGCGCGCGGGCCTTGGCGGCGCACTGGATCGCCCGGTTCGGGGTACCACTGGACATTACATCCGACCGGGGGCCACAGTTCACTTCGGAACTGTGGTCGGCCATGGCAAGACTCTTGGGTGTCAGCCTACACCACACTACGGCGTACCATCCACAGTCGAACGGGTTGGTGGAACGCTTTCACACTACAAGCCTATCAATTTGGAATTGAAAATGCGCCATATGAAATTTTCATAAGTGCATAAGTCAAAGGAGTAGAATTAGTACCATTACGTCCACTCCACTATTCAATCATGGCTGATATATCTTTCCCTCTTAACCCAATTCTCCTGCCTTCTTCCTGTAACCATTGACACCCGTACTAGTCAAGAACCTGTCAATCACCACTTTAAAAATACCCAAAGACGGCTCCACAGCAGTGCGGCAATGAATTACAGATTCACCACTCTCTAGCTAAAGAAATTCCTCATCTCCATTCCAAAAGATACATCCTTTTATTCAGTCTGACCAGCACCGTATAAAACCTCAGCATAACATCCCTGCTTTTACATTCTATCATTCTCAAAATGAATGCTAACATTGCATTTGCCTTCCTTACCTGCAAATTAACCATTTGGGGATACTGCACCAGCACTCCCAAGTCCCTTTGCACCTCCAATTTCTGAATCCTCTCTCCATTTAGAAAATGGCCTACACCTTTATTCCTACTTCAAAAGTGCATGACCGCACTTTTCTACGCTGTATTCAATCTGCCACTTCTTTGCCCACTCTCCCAACCTGTGCAAGTCCTTCTGCAGACCCTGCTTCCTCTACTCTACTTGTCCCTCCACATATCTTCATTTCATCCACAACTCAGTTCCCATAAAAAATATGCAAAGCCCATTCTAGGAAAAAACAGGGGGAACTTAAAACATATTTAATCATCCATCTTTCCCTGACATTAAAAGTGTAGAGCTGAGCCAATGTCACTTTAAAGTATTTGCTTTCTGGCAATCAAAGTCAAAATGTGTGTTTTTATAATTTTGTAGAAAACAGATCTGCAGCAATTCTGTCTCTCTGCATCTAATGACATAGCACAAATCAAAATTCTCCCAAACTAAGTTCAAGGAACATAATGGATTACCTTCTTTGTAAGGTAGACATCCTAGTATTATATCTCATATTAACTGAGTAATGTTGGTGGGAGAAGCAGCTGGAGATGTAAGGCAGAACAGTCTGCCTTTTAAATGTTAAACACATGGGACTTGCTGAGAGTATGCTCAAGTAATATGCAGTTATACTTGCCAAATAACACATAGATGTGAAAAGATATTAAAGAACTTTAGAAGAATAGGAAGTTTAAAAGATGGTTTCAACTTGCAACTAAGCCTCTTTTATCCATGTAAAAACAGTGAGAAACCATGCAACAGAGGTTTTTAAATTCTGGCTGAATTCTTTAGGGTAAAGAATAGCAAAAGATTTAAGTACTCATTGTCTGTAGTTTAGGAGAACACCCATTAGGATTCACAAAACTAGATATACACATTTGCCTTTTCCCTGTTCTGGCGAGCACAAAATCAAAAATCCAGAAATTAAAAATAGCCACCACAAAATTCAACAAAAGTCTGGATAAATTCTCTCCCCGAATAGTTGTAGGAATATGAAACATGCCACCACAAGAGTTGATGACCAAATTATAAATACATGAAAATAATGATGGATAATTAGGCAAAAAATAGAATGGTATACATATTGAACTATGAGGCAAGGTTAGGGTGTTATGGGCAGTGTGAATATCAGCACTGACCTGTGCTATATGACAATAAATTTACTATTACTGATTTCATTGTTCTCTTCACAGCATGAATGTGGCGTTCCTATTATGTTCATTCCTTACCAGCACGCCTGATGCAAAAAGGGAGAGTTTGGTGGAATTAGAGTGCAGGCAGATCTGATGTTCCCCTGGAATATGAGAGGTGAATGTGAATCTTCCCTCAGCAGCATATTGTCGTGAGAGAATAACCTATATAGGATGAGAGGTAAACACTGTTAGTATTTGATTTTATTTCCATTTGTAAACCTTGATCAGGTGATAAAATACTGGATGAATAAAGACTGCAAATTTCTTTGAATACTAGAAGCAATCAACCTGCTATACAAAATAATTTCCACATAATTTCATGAATAAGCCTCTGCAGCTTCAGAAATCCATACATTATCAATTAAAATAATGCACTAAGATATTAATTTATACAAATTTGCACCTAGCCTGATACTGTTATCAAAGTTATTAGACCAGAGGCCTGGGAAACTCGTTGGGCAAATTATTGGAAATAATTCCAAGGGGCAGCATCGAATCAGTATTTTAAGAGGGAACAGATTCATTAAAATCTTGTATTGTGCAATGAGATAGAATTAATGGTCTCACAATAAAGGATCCCACCAGGCATTAATATTTCATAAATTTCAATGGATAGAAAGGAAGACCCTGCAATAAAAATGCACCATCAGCCTATGACTAAGGAAGCAAAGGTATCATATTACAAGGCAGAATTTTGTATGGCTCAGTGATAAACTGCAGGACAGAGAAATTTGTAGAAATCACCAAAAGATGACAATAAATATTCTAAAGAGGGAAAATGATGGGTATTGGAGTAAAACAAGTAAATATAGATGGTAAAAGTTTGCAACGGTATGAAAAAAGTAAAGGGATTAACTCAAGTAAACATTGGTCCCCTAAGAGAGCAGACTGGGAAATTAATAATGGGGTACCGAGAAATAGCAGAACACTTAGATCAGTCTCCACAGCAAAAGACTCAAAAAAATCCTAATAATAATCAACTTTGGGGTTTATAAGGAGTGAGATCTTAAAACAATTGCTAACATTACAAAAAAATGCACCAAGGATCCAGTGGAGATCCTGGATTCCCCAAGACCCGATTGTCTGCACCAGAAATAGACACAAAATGCTGAAGTAACTCAGGCATCATCTCTGAGAAAAAGGAATGGGTGATGTTTTGGGTCGAGACCTTTCTTTAGACTGATGTCAGGGGAGTAGGGGGTACAGAGATAAAATGTAGTCGGAGACAGTAAGACCAGTAGAACCGGGAAGGGCGAGGGGATGGGGAGAGAGGGAAAGCAAGAGCTACTTGAAATTTACCACTCCCCTGACATCAGTCTGACATTTTGTCTGCACCAGAGGAACCAGCTGCAGTGATAGATATATAGGTAGACACCAATATATAACTTGCAATCTAACAAAATTCCTTGGATTTTGGAAATAACCTAGAGAAAGGAGATCTTGAATGCAAATAAAGCAACTAAGGCAACATAGGTTGTTCTTAATCAGTCATAGAATGTAAGGTCACGTTAATAGATAGTACAACCAGAGAAAAGCTACAGCTCGAGCACCAAGTGCACCTGTAGTCACGTCATCCCAGGAAAGATGCTATCCCTTGAAGTGCAGATGAGACTTGCAACGATATTGCCATGACTGGAAAATCTTCGTTTTGTCGAGAGATGGGGTTGGTTTATTTTGTCCATTAAAGTGACTGATGGGAGATTTAAGAGAGAAGTATAAAACAATGACATTCTGCTGCGATAGGGTGTGCAGGGAACTAGTAATATTGATTGATAGAATTTGAGGGACCGCGTGGTCACAGGTCTAAAACGAGCTGTCTGAAATGGTGACAGAGGCAGAAACACTCCTTTTATATAAACATACAACACTGTTCAAGATAAAATTGAAAATGGGATACACTGAATAAGAATCATTTTCTGGCCAACATGGGACTCCTTTAAGTTTCTTAAATTCTATAATTTGCAGATATTTTTTAAGCTTTCCCTTACCAAATAAACAGTTTACCGCACATGACACAAATGGAAATCTCTGCAAAATAGCAAATGTCTCATACTGGATTAAGGCTAAATTGAAAGGAAAAGACATGGAAATATCTAGTATGAACCTAATTTTTAATTTAAAATTCACCTGGAAAGCTGATTAGTTTGGAATTAGATTCTCAGAAAATCTAGCTTCAATTTGGACTATACTGTACCTTTTCATCAGGATCTTTCACTTCCACAAACATTCCTAGCCCTGGAGGCGAAGGTAAATACTGTTCCCTCTGTTTGTCATACATCAGTGTTTTGTAATTACCTAGAAATTCAATCAAAAACTGACCATTAATCACCAAATTACACCAAATCTTCCAACAGGCATCAGGAATGGTCCAAGAATGTGCATTGCAAATTGACCCTCTTTCTGGCAAACTACTCAACTTAGTGCAATGAACTGGTTAAGAATGACTCTTGCATCAAATTCTAACCTTTCCGTTAGTGGGGATGGAAACTAGAGCATAATTAATAGAATTAATAGAAAACTGAGCCAAAATGCAAATCTTCAGTTTTTAACTTTTGAAGATAAAAACAGAAAATGTTGCCAACAGCAGGCCAGACAATAACTGTGGAAAGAAACATGTAATATTTTCACTTTGTTAGGATCAATGCAGCCCATATCTTCCATCCTCAAGATCCACAAGTGGGACCATACTGGCACCCTTGTCTCAGCCCACGAGCCCTGCCTAACCTCGGCATGATATTTGACTCTGCATTAAAATTTGATAAGCAAGTCAACGCTGTGGTAAAAGCCAGCTTCTTCCAACTTCGAACCATAGCTAAAATCAAACCTTTCCTCCAATTCGACGACACAGAAAAAATCATTCACGCTTTCATTTCCTCCCGCCTAGACTACTGCAACTCCCTATACACTGGGATCAGCCAATCTTCCCTGTCCCGCCTGCAACTGGTCCAAAACGCCGCAGCGAGACTCCTGACGGGTACCCGTAAAAGGGACCACATCACCCCGATTCTGGCCTCTCTCCACTGGCTCCCTGTACGGTACAGAATCAACTTCAAGCTCCTCCTATTCACGGCACGGTAGCGCAGAGGTAGAGTTGCTGCTTTACAGCGAATGCAGCCCCGGAGACTCAGGTTCGATCCTGACTACGGGTGCTGCACTGTAAGGAGTTTGTACGTTCTCCCCGTGACCTGCGTGGGTTTACTCCGAGATCTTCGGTTTCCTCCCACACTCCAAAGACGTACAGGTATGTAGGTTAATTGGCTGTGTAAATGTAAAAATTGTCCCTAGTGGGTGTAGGATAGTGTTAATGTACGGGGATCACTGGGCGGCACGGACTTGGAGGTCCAAAAAGGCCTGTTTCCGGCTGTATATATATGATATATGATAAAGCCCTAAATGGACACTCCCCCCCCTACATCAAAAATCTTCTAACCCCCTTCTCTAACTCCAGGTCCCTCAGGTCGGCCGACTTGGGGCTACTCACTATCCCGCGGTCTAGGCTTAAGCTCAGGGGTGACCGCGCTTTTGCGGTTGCAGCTCCTAGACTGTGGAACAGCATCCCTCTCCCCATCAGAACTGCCCCCTCCATCGACTCCTTTAAGTCCAGGCTCAAAACCTATTTCTACTCCCTAGTGTTTGAGGCTCATTGAGGAGGCGCTGTGAATTCAGTTTGCGTGCTACTGTATGTTTCATTTTTTTCTCCATTGGAACCTAATCAGATGTACAGCACTTTGGTCAACGTGGGTTGTTTTTAAATGTGCTATACAAATAAAATTGACTTGACTTGACTTGACTTAACCTGCTGCTTCGTAATCCGACTCCACTCTCTCTCTGGTAGACACAAACTGCTGGAGTAACTCAGCGGGACAGGCAGCATCTCTGGAAAGCAGGAATGGGTGACGTTTTGGGTCGAGACCCTTCTTCAGACTCTGCAGTTTCATTTTGTGTCTACCTTTGATTTAAACCATCTTCTGAAGTTTCTCCAGAGATACTGCCTGTCATTACAGTCCTACTCAGGGCCACGCCCTCAACCCATTTTTTTTCAGGTATGTTGACAACTGCATACTATATTTGTTATATTTGTACAGAACCTGAAACTACATCTCTGGCTACACGCCACTCCCCATACCTCCCAGACAATGCAAGAATAATTTTTCCGATCCTATATTTTCTATAATTTATGAGATCATCCTAATCTCCCCCCATCCCACCCTCTGTACTTAACAGGTCGCAAACAATTTTTACCATCTTCAGTAAAATTCCACCACCAGACATTTCTTTTGTTTCTTGGAATGAAACAGTACTTCAGCACCATCCTTTGCACACATATTTTTTCAGAGAAAATCTTTGCAATGGAATGAGAAGGTAAGGTGGTGGTGATCAATGATATGGGACACAACAAAAATTACCATCTCCAGCTGACATCCACATACATGCCTTTCTATATGGGATCACTGAATGTTGATAAGAACATTGCAATAAATAAAATGAGTAAAAAATACAAATTTACAATAAATGTCAAATAACATCTGGAGGTAGAAGCTGCAGACAGTAATTGTCGTTTTACCTCAATCACAAAGCACATTCCTCTCAACGCTATCTCTTATGGGGGGGAAGATGTGATGATACCGACCGCAACCCCCACAATTGCCGGGTGTTCACCATCCCTCCTGACCTCCCCCTTTCAGACACCGAACGGTCTGTCCTCAGCAGAGGCCTGACCTTTATTCCCCTCCGCCCCCACATCAACAAGTTCCACGTCCGCCATGAGGTGGAGCTCTTCTTCCGCCGCCTCCGCCTCCGAGCCTTTTTCCATGGGAAGGAGTCCCCATCCCCCACTGATGACCCTTTCTCCCGTCTCCAACGGACCCCCTCCTCTTGGACCTCCCCCGGTTGGCCAACTACCCTCACTAGAACTTTTCATCTCCAACTGCCGTCGTGACATTAACAGCTTCAAATTCTCCACTCCCCTGACTAACTCCAACCTCTCCCCTCCTGAACGTGCAGCCCTCCACTCACTCCGCAACAACCCGGACTTAATCATCAAACCCGCTGACAAGGGAGGTGGTAGTCTGGCGTGCTGACCTCTACCGGACCGAGGCCAGATGACAACTCTCAGACACCTCTTCCTACTTATCCTTGGACCATGACCCCACTGACAAACACCAGACCTTTATCATCAGCACCATCACAGACCTCACCATTTCCAGCGATCTACCCTCCAATGCCTCCAAACTTATAGTTCCCCAGCCCCGCACGGCCCGATTCTACCTCCTACCTAAAATCCATAAACAGAACCGTCCCGGCAGACCCATTGTCTCTGCCTCTTCATGTCCCACCGAACTTATTTCCACCTACCTCGACTACATCCTATCCCCCCTGGTTAAATCCCTCCCCACCTACGTCCAAGACACCTCACACGATCTCCATCTCCTCTTCACCTCCAATTTCCATCCTGCCCTTAAATATACCTGGACTATCTCCGACATCTCCCTCCTGTATCTGGACCTCACCATCTCCATCACAGGAGACAGACTAATGACTGACATCTACTATAAACCCACTGACTCGCACAGCTATCTGGACTACACTTCTTCCCAACCTGTCTCCTGCAAAATATCTATCCCCTACTCCCAATTCCTCCGTCTACACCGCATCTGCGCCCGGGATGAGGTGTTTCACACTAGGGCGTCAGAGATAGACAATAGACAATAGACAATAGGTGCAGGAGTAGGCCATTCAGCCCTTCGAGCCAGCACCGCCATTCAATGCGATCATGGCTGATCACTATCAATCAGTACCCCGTTCCTGCCTTCTCCCCATACCCCCTCACTCCGCTATCCTTAAGAGCTCTATCCAGCTCTCTCTTGAAAGCATCCAACGAACTGGCCTCCACTGCCTTCTGAGGCAGAGAATTCCACACCTTCACCACCCTCTGACTGAAAAAGTTCTTCCTCATCTCCGTTCTAAATGGCCTACCCCTTATTCTCAAACTGTGGCCCCTTGTTCTGGACTCCCCCAACATTGGGAACATGTTATCTGCCTCTAATGTGTCCAATCCCCTAATTATCTTATATGTTTCAATAAGATGTCCTCATTCTTCAGGAAACGGGGCTTCCCCTCTTCCATTATAGATGAGGCTCTCACTAGGGTCTCTTCTACATCCCGCAGCTCCACTCTTGCTCCCCCTCCCCCACTCGTAACAAGGACAGAATCCCCCTCGTTCTCACCTTCCACCCCACCAGCCAGCGGATCCAACAATTCATCCGCCAACATTTCTGTCACCTACAACGGGACCCCACCACTGGCCATATCTTCCCATCCCCTCCCCTTTCTGCGTTCCGCAGACTGTTCCTTCCGTAACTCCCTGGTCCACTCGTCCCTTCCTACCCAAAGCACCCATTCCCGGGCACTTTCCCCTGCAACCACACGAGATGCAACACCTGTCCCTTTACCTCCCCCCTCAACTCCATCCAAGGACCCAAAGTCTTTCCAGGTGAGACAGAGGTCACCTGCACCTCCTCCAACCTCATCTATTGCATCCGCTGCTCCAGATGTCAATAGACAATAGGTCCAGGAGTAGGCCATTCAGCCCTTCGAGCCAGCACCGCCATTCAATGCGATCATGGCTGATCACTCTCAATCAGTACCCCGTTCCTGCCTTCTCCCCATACCCCCTCACTCCGCTATCCTTAAGAGCTCTATCCAGCTCTCTCTTGAAAGCATCCAACGAACTGGCCTCCACTGCCTTCTGAGGCAGAGAATTCCACACCTTCACCACTCTCTGGCTGAAAAAGTTCTTCCTCATCTCCGTTCTAAATGGCCTACCCCTTGTCAACTTATTTACATCGGCGAAACCAAACGCAGGCTCGGCGATCGCTTCACACCTGCGCTCGGTCCACGTTGGCCAAACTGATCTCCCGGTGGCCGAGCACTTCAACTCCCCCTCCCATTCCCAGTCTGACCTTTCTGTCATGGGCCTCCTCCAGTGCCATAGTGAGGCCCACCGGAAATTGGAGGAACAGCACCTCATATTTCGCCTGGGCAGCTTGCAGCCCAGTGGTCTGAACATCGACTTCTCCAACTTTAGATAGTTCCTCTGTCCCTCTCTTCCCCTCCCCCTTCCCAGATCTCCCTCTATATTCCTGTCTCCCCTATATACTTCCTTTGTCCCGCCCCCCTGACATCAGTCAGAAGGGTCTCGACCCGAAACGTCACCCATTCCTTCTCTCCTGAGATGCTGCCTGACCTGCTGAGTTACTCCAGCATTTTGTGAATAAATACCTTCGATTTGTACCAGCATCTGCAGTTATTTTCTTATACTGATGATACTGCATTATCACTACCTTGGTGTAACATTTGGGCTCACCTTCACTTTCTCATCATCTTTGCAAAAAAAAAACCATCAAAAATAAGTTGGTGAACATTATGTAAATATTCATCAGCTTCAGATTCTACACTGTGAAACAAATCATTATAAAATAAATGTATAGATAAGGCTTCCAGGCCAGCTGAAACATTAAGAACATGGCTAATCTGGTTACAATTTCAATACCACTTCCGCAAGTTATTAAGTACCTCCATAACTGTCTTAAAATCTGCTGCCATTGCCCTTTTGAGGAAGAATTTGAAAGATTCCTAACAGTGAAATAAAATGTTTTGCCTCTTCTGACTTAAATAAGCAGCCCATCATTTTAAAGCAATGACAACCTTGATCACACCATAGTTTACATGTACAAAATTTCAGTGACATTGCCCCTTTCCTCAAGAATAAGGATCAGTTTATTCACCTTAAACTATATTAATAACTGTCACTGCAAACGAACATACACAGCGACAACAAAATTATAGCTTTTTGCTCCTTGCTATCACCATTTGAAGGATGACAACGTATAAAACTAGTTTTTAAACATCCAACACCCGTATATCCAACACCTGGGAGTGCCGTTTTTTAAAAACATTGGTGGAAAATCGTTGAAGAAAATTAAATGTTTTGATGCAAACTTATGAAGCCGCAGAGGTTTGGCTCGGTCAGTGCCAGGCAGGCAGGCAGGAGCGTGGCTTCAGCCTCCCGGGCCCCGGGCCCCGGGCCTCGCCACTTGACGGACCTGGGAGCGAGCGTGTACGTGTCAATCCATTACTTCCCGGAAGCTCCAGCAGCCAGATCCCATTCCCTTTACCTATGACCATGGTCTCATCGGGTATCTCCTCGATGAAGCATTTTTTCTCCGTCTCCCCGATGTGAAAGTAAAGAGCGGAGCACAGAGAGGCGGCGAAGTGAAACAGCACCAAACAACGTAGCCACCGCACCGTCGCCATCTTAGCTGGGAGCCCGCCGCCGACGGCAGAGGGAGGGAGGGAGGGACGGCTGCGCGCATGCGTGCGGCCGCCGGCGCTCGCAAGGCTGAGCTGGCGTCACCGCAATACGTCACCACGTACGCACGCCGGCGCCATGGCGACCCGTCCCAGGCAACGGTGCTGCCACGTCACCCGAGGCCGCCCAGCCCTCGCGTCACTCCGCCCAACGCGTCACTCCGCCCAGCGCGTCACTCCGCCCAACGCGTCACATCGCCCATCGCGTGATTCCGCCCATCGCGCGACTCCGCCCACGCGCGACTCCGCCCATCGCGCGACTCCGCCCACGCGCGACTCCGCCCGTCGCGTCACTCCGCCCATGCGTCACTCCACCCATCGTGTCACTCCGCCCACGTGTCACTCCACCCATCGCGTCACTCCGCCTGGTTCTGGTTGATTACTGCGCAAACACCCCTAAACTCCATCCAAGGACCCAAACAGGTGAGACAGAGGTTCACCTGCACCTCATCTATTGCATCCGCTGCTCCAGATGTCAACTTATTTACATCGGCGAAACCAAAAGCAGGCTAGGCGATCACTTCACTCAACACCTGCGCTCAGTCCGCACTAACCAATCTGATCTCCCGGAGGCTGAGCACTTCAACTCCCCCTCCCATTCCCAGTCTGACCTTTCTGTCATGGGCCTCCTCCAGTGCCATAGTGAGTCCCACCGGAAGTTGGAGGAACAGCCCTCAGAGTTACTCCAGCATTTTGTGAATAAATACCTTCGATTTGTACCAGCATCTGCAGTTATTTTCTTATACTACCTCATAAGTGGTTATCTCGCGCAGGTTGGAGTGAGTAGAGTAATGATTAAATTTTGAAGTGGGCCTTTTCGACCAAGTTGATGTCTTGTTGATACTGCACCAACCACCGCTGTTGGGCAATAAACGTGCAGTCTCTCATGCATGCAGTTGCAGATCTAGTTGCTCAATCCCCTTTTTAAATGACTGAATATCGGGAGCGGCACGTGTGGTAGTAACATATTCCATTTCCTTATCGTCCTTGGGTAAAGGGAATATTGGTAGCAACGTTTATTGAAATTTAGCGAGTTGATGATGTATTTTGTCTTGTTTCATGGCGGTTGGTGCTCTTGGATGACGGAAGATTTGATGGCGTGATTTTGTGAATCTCCTTGTAAATTGCAATAAGTGCAATAATCACCCACTCCAGCCCACTCCGCCGCCCGGCCCATCGTGTCCACTCCGCCATTCAATTCTGGCTGAAGATAGACACAAAAAGCTGGAGCAACTCAGCAGGACAGGCAGCATCTCTGGAGAGAAGGAATGGGTGATTTTTCACGTTGAGATTCTTCCTCAGATTCAATCATGGCTGATCTCTGCCTCCTAATCCCATTTTCCTGCCTTCTCCCCATTACCCTTGACACCCCTTCTAATCAAGAATCTGTCTATCTCTGCCTTAAAAATATCTACTGACTTGGCCTCCACAGCCTTCTGTGGCAATGAGTTCCACAGATTCACCACCCTCTGACTAAAGAGGTTTCTTCTCAGTTTAATAAACAGCGCAGTTGGCACTTTAATAAATGAAGGTCACCTGTATGGTCGTGAGTCGTCTCCTCAGTCGCCCAAAGAGTCGTAGCATCTTTCTGGTCGCCGCTGGATTTTCAGAATGTTGAAACATTTTCGGCAACAGTGGGTTTGACACCAATGAGCATAGCTTGACGTCTCCTGACATAGGTGCTGCCGTAGGTTGTCACCAGGTGACGTAGGTTGTCGCCGGTGCTGACTTTGGTGAATTCCATTGATGTATGAAGATATTGTATTTCAGAGTAGTGTCTCATGGCATCACTTTCAAATATTTTAATTTCATATATTTTGAACAATAAAACAAACACAAACACAAGCATTGTACTGCATTGAAAATTTAAACTCTTGAGGATGTGGGTGGTCCTGAAAAGGGGCTTTTCTTGTGGTCTGTTGTGGGCTCTCTTCCTGGAGTGGTGGACTTCTGTTTGTGGTGGTGTGGGCTGTTTGCTGCTGGTCTTCAGATCATGTGTTCTGACATGGTACACTGCCTAGTTCGGAGTTGTAGTAAGTGCAGAGATGGTCTCTCTGGTCCTTGGCTCTCTTGTTGGAGGTGTTTCCTGGCAATATTTCTAGTCCCACCATCGGTTCAGCCTGTCCTCCAGTTCTCCATAAGCCTGGTGTGATGTCCACTCGCTCACCCTCCACCATGGCTGCTGCTGCTGCACTTCTGGTACAGATCAGGTTGTGGAGGACACATGCTGCGTAGACAATGGTCTGCACATTCTTGGGCTCCTGCTCCATCGTAGTCAGCAAGCATCTGAATCTGCTGGAGAGGATGCCTCATCTTCTTGCTGGAGCTCAGTTATCAGGTTGTCATACTGGCCTCTTGGGTCTCTTCAGGGACATGGGCGTCAACCACACAGACCTCTTCTTGGGACAGGCCCTTGATCAGAATGATTCCAAGGATGTGGGGTTTCATTTAAAAGGTCAGACTGGAGAAGCTGTGGCTGTTTTTCTTGGAACAAAGGTTAAAAGGAGAATTGATAAGGTGCACAAGATCGAGATCAGAAATGGAATATGGAGCCAATCTACCCATTAAGGGATAGTCGAATTGTATGCAAAGCAAAGAATTTCACAGTATCTAGGTACGTGATAATAAAGTACCATGGAACCATTGAGATCTGCAGTAATGATTCTGACAAGATTGCTCTTCTCAGAGCTGGCATCGATTCAATTGGCTGAACAGCTATCTTCATTGCTCAACAATTCCATCGTTCTGTTTTTATAGAATCATTATTGTATTGAGACAAACGTATTGTAGCGGCCAGCTTCTCGTCTATCAATTAGCTCCCAAGCTGCCACTTGCATAGACCGGGTGAGCGATAAGCATAATGACTCGAACAAGTAATAGCAGAGATCCTCCTCGACATTTGAACAGTTAATCGTCTTTATTTTGAAGGTGCAATAAACATATTGGCATATCTCTTGTCATCGACTGGTTATTGATTTGCGAGGTAAAATTCCATATCTTACCACAGTCTATGCGATCGATACGAATTGACAGATATAACTTCGGCGGAGTCTGTATTAATCTTCTTGTTAATAACACCACTCTGGAGGAAGTTATGTCCTACTACGAAACACATGATGAACGTATTCGCGGGTTGAAGATGGCCTGAATGACCACAGTGACAGACTGGTGAACGCCGAAGCCACCATAGTCAAGTCAAATTTATTTGTCACATACACATACACGATATGCAGTGAAATGAAAGTGGCAATGCCTGCGGGTTGTGCACAAAAAGAATTACAGTTACAGCATATAAATAAAGTTAATAAGTTACTATTAGTGTCGACAAAAATTTAGTCTCTGGGGTTATAAAAGTTGACAGTCCTGATGGCCTGTGGGAAGAAGCTCCATCTCATCCTCTCCGTTTTCACAGCTTGACAGCGGAGGCGATTGCCTGATTGTAGCATCTGGAACAGTCCGTTACTGGGGTGGCAGGGGTCCCTCATGATCTTGCTTGCTCTGGATCTGCACCTCCTGATGTATAGGTCCTGCAGGGGGACGAGTGTAGTTCCCATGGTGCGTTCTGCCGAATGCACTACTCTCTGCAGGGCCATCCTGTCCTGGGCAGAGCTGTTCCCAAACTAGACTGTAATGTTGCCGGACAGGATGCTCTCTACAGCCCCAGAGTAGAAGCAATGAAGGATCCTCAGAGACACTCTGAATTTCCTCAGTTGTCTAAGGTGGTAAAGGCGCTGCTTAGCCTTACCCACCAGTGCGGCAATGTGCGTTGCCCACGTCAGATCCTCTGCGATGCGGACTCCCAAGTATTTAAAACTGCTCACCCTATCCACAATAGATCCATTTATCTCCAGTGGCGTGTACGTCCTTGGATGTTTAGCCCTTCTGAAGTCCACAATCAGCTCCTTTGTTTTAGTGACATTCAAGAGTAGGCTATTGCCCTGACACCAGAGTGCCAGATCAGCCACCTCCTCCCGGTAGGCCTTCTCATCGTTGTTGGAGATCCGGCCCACCACCACAGTGTCATCAGCAAACTTGATGATGGAGTTTGAGCTGAACCTGGCCCCACAGTCATGTGTGTACAGGGAATACAGTAGGGGGCTAAGGACGCAGCCCTGGGGGGATCCTATGTTCAGGGTGAGGGAGCTAGATGTGTGTTCCCCCATCCTGACCACTTGGGGCCTGGCAGTGAGAAAGTCCAGGACCCAGGCACACAGAGGGGTGCTAAGCCCCAGTTCCAGCAGCTTCTCAACCAGTCTGCTGGGGACTATTGTGTTGAATGCTGAACTAAAGTCAATGAACAGCATCCTCACATAGCCCCCCTGGCTGTCCAGATGAGAGAGAGCGGTGTGTAGAACCTGGGAGACCGCATCATCCGTGGACCTGTTCGGACAGTATGCGAACTGTAGTGGGTCCATGTTGCGAGGAAGGAGGGCGCAGATGTGCTTCTTGACTAGCCTCTCAAAGCATTTCATGACAACCGAGGTGAGGGCCACCGGTCGGTAGTCATTTAAACACGCTGGAGAGGCATTCTTTGGCACCGGTACAATGATGGATCTTTTGAAGCATGCAGGGACCACGGACTTTGCCAAGGAGAGGTTGAATATTGTGGTGAGCACTATTGTGGTAGCTACATTACAGAATGAAAACACACATCTGAAAGGGAAGCTAGATGACCTCGAGAATCGGTCGCGGAGATCTAACCTAAGGGTGGTCGGAATTCCTGAAAAATTGGAAAGTTTGGACCCTGTCAAATTTATGACTGAGTTTTTTGAAGAAGTGCTGGGGTCTGATTTCTTCCCAAGACCTCTCATGCTTTCGCGTGCTCACCGAGTTGGACCTACTCCAACGAATGCCTTGAATACCAAGCCATCTAGACCAAGAGTGTTTCTGGTTCTTTTTCACTACTTTCAGGACAAACATCGCATCATCACCAGATGGAGGCAGGAACTGTCTTTCCGTGGGCACCGGGTGTTTTTTCATGAGGATTTCAGCGTGGAGCTGGGGAGAAAAGGTGCAGCTTTTAGGGAGATAAAATCCCTGCTCTACAAAAGGGGTTCGGTTCAGCCTCCTGTATCCTGCCCGGCTCCAGGTCACTCATGAAGGTAAAATACACTACTTCAATACACCAGAAGCTGCCAAAGAGTTTTACTACTCCTGCTGGGGAGATGATGGCCGTGAAGACCAATGACTTTTTAGGATATTTATGCGGCATTAGCACAGCCTCTTACGTCGGTAAACTGTAAATTTTTGTAATTGTGGAATTCGATTGAGCTGGATTGCCATGCCGCTGAATCTGATCAATGAGTCGAGGACTTTCAACCAGCAAAAACGTAAAGGTCTGGAATTGCTCTCTGGGGTGCAATTTGTATTCCTTTTGTTTTCGTAATGCTTTGCTTAATCTGTGTTATCCTTAGCCTATATACCTCAAAGGCAACGGTAGAACAAACAGCGGGACAATTTTTGAGGAAGGGAGCCACCTTCAATTGGATTTAAAGTTTTATTTAGGGAGCGCATCGGAAGTTTTTTTGTTTTGTAATGCCTGCGATCATCCTCAGTTGGGGAAGAAGATCTAGGTTTTGGGGGTTAAATGTATTTTTTTGTTATTGTAAGGGGATGAGGGAAATGTTTTGGGTATTGGCAGCGTACTTTTTGAATATCACAAATGCACTAGACCTTTTTTTTTGTGTTTTCACATGCAGCCTTTGCATTGTTTTGGATGGCAGGTCCTGTATGTATTCTTGAAATATGTATTTTAAATTATGGCTAATGGTAACATTGATGGAGGCCATCCTGTGAGGTTTACATCCTGGAATGTAAAGGGGCTTAATGGTCCTGTTAAAAGAGCTAAAGTTTTTTCTCATTTAAAACAATTAAAAACAGATATATTACTTCTACAAGAAACTCACTTAAGATTGGAAGATCATAATAGATTGCGTAAAACGTGGGTGAGTCAGATTTTTCACTCTAGATTTAATAGCAGGTACAGGGGTGTGGCAATATTAATCGCCAAAAGAATACAGTTTACACCATCTGAAGTAGTCAGTGACCCTAATGACCGGTTTATTATAGTTTCTGGATCTCTTTTTCAAAAACCTGTCGTCTTAGTGAATGTTTATGCCCCTAATTGGGATGATGTCTACTTTGCAAATAAGGTTTTGTCATTAATACCTGATCTGAACACGCGTCAGCTAATCTTTTCGGGAGACCTAAACTGTGCTATTGATCCATTGCTTGATAGGTCTAGTTCCAAGGGGATATCTTCTGGTATGGCAAAGACCTTCTCACTGTTTATGCAACAAAATGGCTATGTGGACCCCTGGAGATTCTTGAACCCAAATGCTAGGCAATTCTCTTTTTTTTCTCATGTTCACTGCTCTTTCTCCAGAATAGATTACTTCTTTATAGACAGCTCCTTTATTCCTATGGTTAAGAAAATTGAATATACTGCCATAGTAATATCAGATCACTCGCCTGTGATACTGGACCTAGATTTTCCTTTAAACATTAGAGAACGACCTCTTTCGCTTTCCAATGAGAAATTCTGCAGTTTTGTATTGCTAACAGAGACATATTCCTCGAGACTAATAAAACCAAGTCGGTATCATGCTCTTTACTTTGGGAGACTTTAAAAGCTTATTTGAGAGGTCAAATCATATCTTATACCTCATACGCTAATAAAGAACGTAAGAGGGAAATGCAAACCCTGTCACAATCCATCTTGGCTCTGGACAAGCAATACTCAGAGCAACCCACTGCTGAATTATATAAAAGCCGTGCTGATTTACAAGCAAAATTTAATCTTCTATCTACTAACCAATCGGAACAACTAATTCTCAGGACTCATGGTCTCTATTATGAACTAGCACAAGTGTGCCCGTTGGGCCCGTCCTCGTAGGGTTTCCATTGTAACCGGGAGGATGGGAGGGAGGGAAAGGGGAGGGAAGGGGGGAGGGGAGGGTGGAGTGGAGGGGGGAGGGGGGGGGGAGGGTGATGGGGAGGGAGAGGGGAGGGAGGGGGTGGAGGGGAGGGTCTATTTTACTTTAAAATAAACAGCGTTCTTTGTTGAAAAGGAAATAAACTTATCTATAGAGCATCAGCTTTTTTAAAATAAATAAAATAAAACTTAATGAAAATCACATTCCTCATTTTAAATAAATGTCATTGTTATAAATGAAATCAAACAGCGGGAGAGGCGACGGCGACTGCACCTCCCGGCGGTCAGCGCTGCTGGGACGGGAGGGATGAGGGAGGGAGGAGAGTGGGGAGGGAGGGGGACCTCCCCTTTTCCCAGTACTCTTCTTTCCCAAACCACCAAGCCCCCTGTTGTCCCCCTCCCCAGTCCCCATTCTCAGACCCCCCCATTCTCTCTCCCCCAGATACACTCTTACTCTCCCCCCCCCTTCCCCAGCACACCCCTTTCCCCGTTGGGCCCGTCCTCGTAGGGTTTCCATTGTAACCGTGAGGCAGGGAGGGAGGGGGGAGGGAGGGAGGAGGGAGGTGTGGAGGGAGGAGGGGAGGGGGAGGGAGGGGGGGAGGGGAGGGGGAGGGGGGAAGGGGGGGGAGGTGGAGGGAGGGGGGAGGGAGAGGGGGAGGGGTGGGGGGAAGGGGGGAGGGAGGGAGGGTGGAAGGGGGATTGAGGGGGACCTCCCCTTTTCCCAGTACCCCTCTTTCCCCGTTGGGCACGTCCTCGTAGGATTTCCATTGTAACCGGGAGGAGGGGAGGGAGGGAAGGGGGAGGGAGGAGGGAGGTGTGGAGGGAGGAGCGGAGGGGGAGGGAGGGAGGGGAGGGGGGAGGGGAGGGGGGGGGAAGGGGAGGAAGGGAGAGGGGGGAGGGGGAGGGAGGGGGAGAGAGGGGGGAGGGAGGGGGAGGGTAAGGGCGGAGGGAGGGGGACCTCCCCTTTTCCCAGTACCCCTCTTTCTCCGTTGGGCCCGTCCTCGTAGGGTTTACATTGTAACCGGGAGGAGGGGAGGGAGGGAGGAGGGAGGTGTGGAGGGAGGAGGGGAGGGGGAGAGGGGGGAAGGGGGGAGGGAGAGGGGAGGGAAGGGGGTAGGGGGGGAGGGTGGGGAGAGGGAGGGGGAGGGGATGGGGGAAGGGGGAGGGAGGGGGACCTCCCGTTTTCCCAGTACCCCTCTTTCCCCGTTGGGCCCGTCCTCGTAGGGTTTCCATTGTAACCGGGAGGCGGGGAGGGTGGGGGGAGGGAGGGAGGTGTGGAGGGAGGAGGAGAAGGAAGGGGGGGAGGGGAGGGGTGAAGGGGGGAAGGGGGGGAGCTGGAGGGAGGGGGGAGGGAGGGGGGGAAGGTGGAGGGAGGGGGACCTCCCATTTTTCCAGTACCCCTCTTTCCCCGTTGGGCCCGTCCTCGTAGGGTTTCCATTGTAACCGGGAGGCGGGGATGGAGGGGGGAGGGAGGGGGAAGGGGGGAGGGAGGGGGACCTCCCCTTTTCCCAGTACCCCTCTTTCCCCGTTGGGCCCGTCCCCGAGGGGTGAGGGAGGTGGGGAGGGATGGGGTGGAAGTTGGGGAAGAGGGGGGGAGGGAGTGGGGATGGAGTGGGGAGGAAGGGGTTGAGGGGGGAAGGGGGACCTCCCCTTTCTTTTTTCGAAACACTTGCCCCGGTGGCCCACGAGCATATGGGCCCCATGCTGATCTGTGTATGTTAAGTGACTTGCAATAAAAAACACAACTTTAAAAAACAATCAGCTGCTTTTCGCAACAATGTTGAACCCATCTCACACAAGCATTGTGACGTCACAAGCTGAAGACCTTGAAAAAAAAGGTTAAAAATAAAAAGATGTAAATTTGTAAAGAGTAGACACCCAATAGCAGCTGCTTGTCCATTGTGACATCACAGGCTGAAGGGGGGGGGGGGGAGGGGGGGCAGCTCGAGCTCATCTCACAGGGGCATTGTGACATCACAAGCTGAAGACTAAATCCGCACCGCAGCGCCCCCCTGAAAAGGGGGGGGGGGGGCAGCGCTTTAAAACCTCTGTAACTTAAAAAACATGCGACTAAATCAAATGGAAAATATCACGGCCGGTCGTTTGGGAGGTTGGCGATTAAGGCGGTGTGAAAACCGTCACGCTACGGTTCACCGTTTTGCCGCAATCGCTGTTACGCGCGAACATATCAAATATTCAGGTCAAACCCAAAAAAATATATATAAACAAGATCTGAGTTTTAATAGTATACTAGACCAAGTGGGCCCGTTGGGCCCGTCCTCGTAGGGTTTCCATTGTAACCGGGAGGCGGGGAGGGAGGTGGGAGGGAGGGGGGAGGGGGACCACCTGTTTTCCCAGTACCCCTCTTTACCCGTTGTGGGATGGGAGGGGGGAGGGAGAGGGGAGGGAGGGGGTAGGGGGAAGGGAGGGGGGAGGGAGGGAGGGGAGGGGGGAAGGGGGAGGGGGGAAGGGGAGAGGGAAGGGGGTGAGGGAGGAGGACCTCCCCTTTTCCCAGTACCCCTCTTTCCCCGTTGTGCCCGTCCTTGTAGGGTTTCCATTGTAACCGGGAGGCGGGGAGGGAGGGGGGAGGGAGGGTGGAGTGGAGGGAGGAGGGGAGGGGGAGGAGAGGGGGAAAAGGGGGAGGGAGAGGGGAGGGAAGGGGGTAGGGGTGGAGGGGGAAAGGGGAAGGGGAGGTAGGGGGATGGAGGGGGGATGGGAGGGGGAAGGGGGGAGGGAGGGGGCTCTCCCCTTTTCCCAGTACCCCTCTTTCCCCGTTGGGCCCGTCCTCGTAGGGATTCCATTGTAACCGGGAGGAGGGGAGGGAGGGAAGGGGGAGGGAGGGAGGAGGGGAGGGAGGGGGGAAGGGGAGGGCGGAAAGGGGGGGAGGGGGAAAGGGGGGAGGGGGAAAGGGGGGAGGGAGAAGGGAAGGGGGGGAGGGGGAGGGAGGGGGGAGGTAGGGGAGGGGGAGGGGGGAAGGGGGAGGGAGGGGGACCTCCCCTTTTCCCAGTACCCCTCTTTCCCCGTTGGGCCCGTCCTCGTAGGGTTTCCATTGTAACCGGGAGGAGGGGAGGGAAGGAAGGGGGAGGGAGGGAGGGAGGTGGGGAGGGAGGGGGGGAGGGGGGAAGGGGGGGAGGGGGGGAGAGTGGGGGAGGGGGTAGAGGGGGAGGGAGGGGGACCTCCCCCTTTCACAGTACCCCTCTTTCCCCGTTGGGCCTGTCCTCGTAGGGTTTCCATTGTAACCGGGAGGACGGGAGGGAGGGAAGGGGGAGGGAGGGAGGAGGGAGGTGTGGAGGGAGGAGGGAGGTGTGGAG